>NC_056735.1:368135658-368197930 GCF_019279795.1 Protopterus annectens
TTGGAAAAATCAGGGAAAAATCAAAACCCCAAATACAAGTCTGGTAGTTGATTGCCCAAAAGCATAACGTGGCAGCAGTGTAAACCTTTTGTGCCCAGTCTCACCATAGCCCAACTATCCTTATCTGAAGGAAGTAACATGGTAAAGGGCATCTCAGAAGAGACATGACACCACAGAAGGATCAGGAGGGCATTTAAAAAAAAAATCGACATTTGTCAGGCACTTTGTAAAATCTATCAGGTTTCTTGGATGCAGGGGGGCTAAAATTCAGGGGCCACAGAAGCAGCTGTAAAAGTATCCAGGAAAGGCAGCCAAACACAGCAGCCGATGGCTCAGGAGACTCCATCCAGAAGAGTTCATACCTTTTAAAATGTCAACAGACTTGAAAAGCATCTCAAACTCCAGTATGTGGACAACAGTATCCCCAAGAGAGCGTCTCCAAAGAGGAATCTGGACTGACAATTATCTTACTCTGAACCACAGTCCAAGCGTGTGTGTGTGTGGGGGGTTAAGAGTTAGCCAAGGATTCAGCAGAAGAATCTAGTTCCCCAGGCTTTTCAAGTAGAGTGAAAGACCAGGGAGGGGTAGGAATAGACTCCCCATGAGGAGGCTTTAAAGTCATTAAAGCATTAATTACACCTGAGTAAATCCTGACATTCACAGTGGGGGTATTTAACTACAAGAGAAATATGCTTTGTATTCAGTTTCTTTTCCTGTAGGACATCTGGTTGAAACACTGAGGGTCTGACCCCTGAGAGTGTAATAGAAATCTCCCCCCCTTTAAGGGCTGCAGAATCCCCCGAGGTCGGTTAGATATGATCAGCCTAGGCTCCATCTCAACATCAGATGTTTGGTGAAGCCTCGGAATAACATGCAAGAAGCCAGATCTATGCTGGCCTTCAGAGTTGCAGCTGAGGAATCAAAGATCCTCTGGGCTTTCACTAGTCTCAAAAGACACATCTGAGGGAGGCTGGACAGTAGCCACATCAGACCCAAGTTGTCTGTTTTTTTTTCTTGGCAGACTGCTGGCACTTGGAATGAGAAGACTCAGTCATAGCACCATGAATCAACAGCTTAAGATGCTGGTTTTAAGGGTAACTGGATAAAGAGGACACTGACAGCTAAGAAGAATCTTCGGGATAGAACACTGCATATGCTTGTGGGAGGCATAAACAAGAGAGACACTGGTTGTGAAGTCTTTATAGGAAAGCTCACTTTCCATTTCTAGAGAAGCAAACAGATTGCAGCAACATTGATCCAGACGATGGAAAATCCTCTCCACCACTAAATGGGACCACTAGTGAGGCATCAAGATGGCCATACTGAGTTTGTCTGTTAGCAAGATTGATGTCCCCAGAATGTGTGCTGCCAAAAGAAAGCAGGTTGAGATCATCACCCACTGACACACACACACACACACACACACACACACACACACACACACACACACACACTGCTTCGACAAAGGAGATGAGACCATGTCCCCCCCTCCCCCATTTGTTACCACGAAACAGAGGGATTCCTGACAGGCCTGCAACACTAGGACTGCCTAGGGTTGCCACCTTTCATTGTGGCTAAAACCGGAGTAAAGCCACACCGCTTGAGTCACCAGTAACCCCGCCCCTCTCCCGCCCACATTCTGCCACTTGTGACATTACAATGACATCACTTGGCAGGAACACCCTCTTTTTCCATTCCTGCTACCTTTCATCTGATTTACTATGCTTTTCATTAAAACAGCATAGTAAAACAGCCGATTTACAAGCTCAGATGGTACGTTTGGTTTTCGAAACTGAATACTGGAGTTTATACAGTCTTTTCAGGACTATCGGAGAATCTGTTTTATTTCTGGATAGGCCGGGAAAAAAAATGGAGGGGTGGCAACCATAGGACTGCCCTCATCTCCACAGCACCAATATGCAAACAGTTCTCTTTTACGGACCAAGTCTTGGACAGCCCATACCCAGAAATGCCCCCCCCCCCCAAAGGGAGGCATCCATAGTGATGGTCATGTGACTCCTGGGGTGGGGGGACACAAAGGGGTATTCCTGACAAAATTTGTTGGAATGCACCCACCAAAGCAGATCACTTCTGCTAACTCAAGCGCGTTTTATCGGTGTGGACAGATGTTGAAAAACTGACCACTGAACAGCTAGAGTCAACTGAAGAACGCACATATAAAACTGAAACATCAAGTCCAACGTTAGAGCAGCTGCCATTGACCCTAAAGCCCGGAGGATCAGTCTAGATGGGAGAAGGGTGTGAAAGAATATCTCACTTGAAATCTTTGACTGTACTCTGGCGGAAGAAATGTTAGTTGATTGGTGGTGTCCAGGCAGGCTCCTATAAATTAAGACTTGGACAGGCTGTAGCGGAGAAATGTCATAGCCAATTGTGATACCCAAAGACTGATGGAGCAAGTAGCTCCTGACTTTTTCAAGGAACATGCCTGGTTGGGGCTGTGAGAAGCCAGCTGTCCAGTTAAAGAAACACTGAATCCAAGCAGCCTCAGGTGAGCTATCACTGCCATACACTTCATGAACCACCCTGGGGACTTTGCTGAGACCAAAGGGCAGGGCTCTGAACAGACTGACTGGTCTCCAGCCAAAAGCGATATGTTCTGAAGCATCTCTTCATTTTGATGTGACAGCACATATCCTGAAGATCACTACAGCACATCCAATCATCCTTTCATTAGAAATGGCTGAATGGCCTGAACTATGCCCATCCAGGAAGTACAGTTGTGTACACTTACCATAAATGTAGATATTAAGGTGTATTCACGGTTAAAGTAATCACATTTGGGTTATCTGCCTGCAGGTAGCCCTAAGTTGGCCTGAATACCAGAGTCTTGGGATTTCTGCGTCAGATGCTGTCACTTCTTCCATGACGTCAGGTCGTCATGGGTGTAAAACATGCAGCCGACGCCATTACATCAGTTTCTTGCCCCAGATGTCAAGAGCCCCCAAAATAGGAAGCAATTACAAGGTATGGAACACCCCAGCAAAAAGCAAATACCAATGATACAAGACATGCCAAACAAAAGATAGGTAGAGGTAAGGAGAAGCCAAGGGACTGGAGGGAGGGTAACCAGTACTGCAACAGTGAATAAACTAACATCTACATTTATGGTAAGTGTACACGACTGTATTATGTTCTTCGTATTTCATTGTTACGGTCATCACATTAGGGATGATTCCCAAAGCTGAGAATGGGTGGAAGCAGTTAAGAAACTTTACCCTAATCAAGCCCTGTAAAGACTGCTGTGGCAAATCCAGCTCTGGATTTAGGAGAGATAGGCAAGTGGTAATGCTTGGTGAAAGTGTGTACAGAGCTCCAGGATGTCCTGATAGGGTCTCCCTTGAGAAATGCTGTAGAGGTTGATGTAGCCCTAGTGGAATGTGTTCTGATCCCTACCCGGTTTCCCAAGGTGTTTGTAGCAGAAATGGATGCAGTGTGCTATCCATTTAGTAATGGTTTGCTTTGAAATGGCCTTGCCCTCTGCCCCTGCAGCAAAGCTGACTAGCAGCTGGTCAGATTTTCTGAAAGGTTTAGTCCTGTCCAGATAGAACCTAAGCTGCATGTGCACGTCCAGGGAGTGCAGGATCCTTTCCCCTTTATTCTGAGGATTAGGGAAAAACATTGGCAAATAAATGGATTGGTTTAAAGCCGCATAAATGATGGGTTAGTCCTGTAAGAAACCCTGTCCGCATGGAAGGTAACAAAGGGTTCCATGGCCATAAGGGCTTGCAAATCAGACACTCTTCTTGCTGAAGTGAAGGCTAGAAGTAAAGCTGCTTTCCATGAGCAGAATTGTAACTCTGCTGTAGCAGCAGGTTCAAAGGGAGGAAGCGTGAGCTTTTCCAATACAAAGTTAAGGTCCCAGGCTGGAGTGGGAGCTCTCCTGGGGGGGGGGGGGTCTTAAATTTCTCGCTCCTCTCAGGAACTGTTTGACCAGAGGATGAGAGAAGAGGCGAGGCTCAGTATTATAATGACCTCAGATGGCAGAGGCATGAATCTTAACTGAAGAGAAGACTAGGCCTTTCTGGAGTATTCCTGTTAAGTAATCTAGTACATGAGGTAAGCTAAGCACAGTTGCCTCCATTCCCTGAGACTGGCTCCAGGAACAGTATCTCTTCCACTTTTTCGAATAGGATTTTCTAGTACTAGGCCTCGTTGCCTCAAGGATGACATCCAGCACCTGCTTTCTAAGGGTTGCTGGTGATGAGTTCAGGGGATGAGCCAAGGTGTTAGGTTCAGGGTCTGTAGCAGAGGGTGCAAATTCTGGTCCTCCAACTGGGACAACAGGGAAGGGGTCTGAGGCAGGTGCCATGGTGGCACTACTGTCAGATTGCACAAAGGAGGGTGCCAGTCTGGTGCAATCAGGCTTGTCCTGTTTGATCTTTAGTAGAACCTTCAAGGGGAGGGACAGAGGGGGGGGGAAGGCATATATTGAGAGACTTTCCCAGGTAAAGGACCGGGCATCCACTTTGCAAGCTTGGCTGTGGGGGGTTCTGGTACAGTATTTGCTCAACTGATAGTTCTGAAGGGAAGCAAAGAGGACCACCTCTGGTGCCCGCCCCCCAGCTGTTTCTCAAAAGCTTGAATAATTTGGGTTCCAGTTTCAACTTGTGTGGGTCCATGAGATTTCTCCTTAAGTAGTCTGCCAGTGAATTTAGTTTGCCTGGCAGGAATTGAGCTTGCGGGTGCACTTGGTTGCTCAAGGCTGTGTTCCACAGAACCATGGCTAATCTGCATAGTGGGTAGGAATGGGTTCCCCTGCTTGTTTATGTACTACATAACTGTGGTGCTGTCTGTCTTTACCAATAGCAGTCCTGGAAGAATAAGGCCTTTGAAGGCTGTCAGAGCATTCTGTACAGCTAACATTTTTTTTTGACTGATGTGCAGTTGCATTGGACTCCATTTGCCTTGAATGCATTGTCCTGCCATGTAAGCCCCCATGCATAGTCTGATTTGTCTGTTAGGGTTTGGGCGGCAGGGGGTTGAGTGAAAGGGAGTCCCTTGTTGTGGTAGCAGGCCTCTGCCCACCAAAGGAACTCCGTCCTTAGGCAAGGAACGATAAGAAGCATTGTTTCCAAGTCCTGAGAATGTTGACAGACTTTTTAAGTACAACTGAAATTTCCTCACATGCAGTCTTCCATATGGAATTAGTAGAATGCAAGAGGCCATAAACCCTAGGGCTTGCAATATCTTTCTTGCATAGCTGGCTTTTGGTGGCCAGCAGATTGTAGTTTGTCAAATAGATTTTTTTTTCTGGAGTGAGGAATGTCAACTGGGAAGTTGTGTTCAAGATTGCTCCCAGGAATACAATCTGTTGGCTTGGTACCAGATGTGACTTCTTTTCGTTGATGTTGTACCCCAGTGAGGTTAGAAGTCTCTCTACAAATGTTAGGCGCTGTAGTAGCAATTCCTGCCTCCCCGCCTGAATCAGACAATCGTCCAGGTATGGGTACATTTGAATCCTTCTCTGCCTGCAATATGCAATGGCTGGAGCTAGGCATTTTGTGAATACCCTGGGAGCAGTAGGTAAGCCAAAGGGAAGTGCAGAGAAAGTACAGTTTTGTACCTACCATAAATGTAGATGTCCGATAGGTATGCATCTGCAGTCCTTACATATGGGTTTGTCCTGCCTCAGGCAGCCCTTCGGTCGGCCGGATTCCAAAGTCTGGGTCAGGCATCTGCTGATGTCGCCCCTTCCCCAACGTCAGAGCGCCTGGGGTATAAAAGTGTCAGCCGACGCCATCTTCCTCAGTTTTTCTTGCCCCCCGATGCCAGGTGCCCTCTAAGGAAGGCTAAATTTGGTAGAAATACAAAATATTGCAAACATGCACTGTAATATAAAACAAATACACCATAACAGATAACCCCAGCTAGCTATAAGAGGGATAAGTACCCAAGAAGTACCACAGAGGGGAAGGAGGGAGGGTAAACCTGACTGCAGATGCATACCTATTGGACATCTACATTTATGGTAGGTACAAAACTGTACTATGTCCTTCAAGGATGCATCTGCAGTCCTTACATATGGCTAGAATACCATAGCCAAGCTGGGGGTGGTAGGCTCTAAGAAAATGATGGTGTAGCTAAAATGCCCTGCAGGACTGCCGTAGCAAAGCCTGCTCTGGATCTGGAATATAAGGGTAAATTGTAATGCTTGGAAAATGTATGCATGGAGCTCCATGTAGCAGCTTCTAAAGTGTCCTTGGTAGCCACCCCTCTTAAGAAGGCTGTGGAGGTGGCTGTAGCTCTGGTGGAATGAGGTCTGATGTTAGCTGGCACAGCTTTTCCATGATAAGAGTAGCAGAATCGAATGCAATTTCCTATCCATTTTGAAATGGTCTGTTTGGAAATTGCTTTTCCTTGAATGCCTGCAGCATATGCTACCAACAGCTGGTCAGTTTTTCTGAAAGTCTTAGTTCTGTCCAAGTAGTAGCGTAACTGTCTGTGAATGTCCAGGGTATGCAGAAGTTTCTCTCCCTTGTTTTGTGGGTTTGGAAAGAAGGTAGGCAGGTGAATAGCTTGGTTCAATGAGACCCTGGATACCACCTTTGGCATGAATGAAGGATTGGTTCTCAAAGAGACTCTGTCCTGATGAAAAATAAGAAATGGTTGTAATGCCATGAGTGCCTGCAATTCAGATACTCTTCTTGCTGAGGTGATGGCCAGAAGGAAGGCAGTCTTCCAAGACAGGAACTGTAACTCTGAAGATGCTGCTGGTTCTAAGGGAGGTAGTCAACTTTTCCAACATGAAGTTAAGGTCCCATGTAGGCACTGGTGGTTTTCTTGGAGGATTGATGTTTTTAATTCCTCTTAGAACCTGCCTTAGGAGAGGATGAGAGAAGACAGGTGGATCAGTATTTATTCTGCTGAAATTGCTGAAGCATGAATTTTTATGGAAGAGTAAGGAAGGCCATTATGGAGCATGTCTGCCAAGTATTCCAGGATATGTGCCATGTTCATCACTGTGGCATCTAGGCCCTTTGCGGTGCTCAAAGTGTGGAATCTTTTCCATTTTGCTGAAAATGTCTTTCTCGTGGAAGGTCTGCGAGCTTCCATGATGATGTCCTTCACTCTCTTGGATAGCTTTTCCTGGTGAGTAGTCACGGTATTCTCCAGGCTGTCAGCTGCAGGGTTTTAAGGCTGGAGTGCAGAGTTTTGTAATTGTGCTGTGTCAGAAGGAGTGCCCATAGTGGTAGAGGCCACGGTTTCGTGTGTGACAGGCTCCGTAACAGTGGGTACCAGTGCTGCCTTTGCCAGTCCGGGGCTATTAGAATCACTTTTGGCTGCTCTGTCTTGATTTCCAGTAAGACATTGGTCATTAGTGGGAGTGGTGGAAATGCATACACTGTTAGAGTATTCCAACTGAAAGAGAGGGCGTCCACTTTCCATGCTTGTGGGTGGTATGTCCTTGAGCAGAATTTCTTCAGTTGATGATTGTGGTGGGAGGCAAAAAGATCTATGTCCGGCCTCCCCCATGATTGTGTTATCTGAAGGAAGATGTCTGGATGTAGCATCCATTCGTGTAGGTCCATGGTATTTCTGCTTAGGCTGTCCGCCAGTATATTGTCTTTTCCTGGCACAAACTGGGATTGCAGCTCTATACTGAGTTTTAGGGAAAGTTCCCAAAGATTCATTGCTAGTCTGCAAAGAGGGTAGGAATGGGTACCTCCTTGCTTGTCTATGTACCACATAACTGTGATATTGTCTGTCCTTATTAGCAGGTGGCCTTGATGTAGAAAGAGCATGAAGGCCTCGATTGCATGAATCACTGCCAGCATTTCCTTTTGGTTCATGTGCATGCGCAATTCTTTCTGAGACCATAGACCTTGGATGCATCTGTCCTCCATATGTGCTCCCCATCCATGGTCTGAAGCGTCCGAGGTAATTGTTTGGCTGGTTACTGGTTTGCTGAAAGGCAGGCCCCTGTTTGACTGGCTTGCTTGGGCCCACCACAGGAATTCCTTTTGAAGGCATGGAATGAGTGGTATCAAAGCTTCTAGGCTGTGATTGTGCTGAGACCATAAACGCCTTAGGTACCATTGTAGTTTTCTCATATGCAGCCTTGTTTGTGGAATCAGAATAATGCACAATGCCATGTAACCCAGGGCCTGCAGGATTTTCCTTGCAGTCATCTGAGTTTGTTTTGTTAGATTTTTGAAGTAATCCGGTAGTTGTCTGTTTTTCTTCTGTGAGAAAAGCCATTTCGGTGGTTGTATCTAGTTCCGCACCCAGAAAAGTTATTCTTTGGGATGGCACAAGTCTTGACTTGTGAATGTTGACTGTGTATCCCAAGGCCTGCAGTAGGCGGATGGCATAATTCAAATGTTTTTCCAAAGTTTGCTGGCTGTCCGCTTGTATAAGGCAGTCGTCCAGATACGGGTACATCTGAATACCCTGAAGTCTGCAGTGTGCAATTACTGATGCCAGGCATTTCGTGAATACTCTGGGCGAAGTAGATAAGCCAAAGGGCAATGCTGAGAATTGATAATGCTCTGAACCTGCAAGAAATCTGAGGTGTCTTCTGCAACTTTGTCTGATAGGGACATGCAGGTATGCCTCCTTGAGGTCTAGAGTTACCAGCCAAGACCTCTTGCCCAGCATGGGAAGGAGTTGCTGTAGGGTCAGCATTTTGAATTTTGGCACAATGAGATAAGTATTCAGCGCGGACAAATCGAGAATAGGCCTCCATTGTTTTCCTTTTCTTGGGACAAGGAATAGTCTGGAATAAAATCCTTGGCCTTGTTCTGCGAGAGGAACCTTTTCTATAGCTTTCATTTGCAATAGGTTGGCAATTTGTTTTAAAGCCTCTGCCCTCTGATTTGGTGGCAGGTTTGGCATTCCCTTTCATTCTGGTAATGTATGGAAATGGAACCTGTATCCTTTGTCTATTATTTGCAGTGTCCATTTGTCCCTTGTAATACTGTGCCAATTTTTTGAGAATAAAGACAACTTTCCGCCCAAAGGTGCTTCTAATTGAGCCCTGGTCGGCGGGGTCAAGGTGAAGTCATTGAGTATGTCCTTGTGCAGCAGTTGTTGGACCTGCACTACCTCTCTGGTTAGGAGGCTGCCACTGACGTCCTCTGTAGGTGCCTCTAGCTTGCCCTCTACCTCTGGCACGCCTGTTCTTGCCTCTTTGAAATCTCTCTTCTGGAAAGGACCAATTCTTAGAAGGCCAATTTCTGCTGAATCTTGGTGGTTGTACCTGGAGGAAGTCTTTGACTGTCTGTACAGATTTTGCCTTTTCCTCAAATTTCTTTAAGACCTCTCGAGCAGTGGAGCCAAATATCTTTTGCTTTTCCAGTGGAGCATCCAGAAGCTTAGCCTTAACATGATCTGGCAGAGATTGTTCCTTCAGCCAAGCATGTCTACGTATGACTGCACCTGTCATTGCTAACCTACATGAAGCTTCCAATGCATCACAACCACACTGCAAGAAATGGTTGCTAACCTGTTGTGAGTTATGTACCAGATCCTGAAGTGACTTACGATCTAGAGGTTCAGGCGAAGATAGTTTTTTCTGCAATTCATCTAACAAATACTCTTGGTACTGTATCATATGAAATTGACAATTTAAAGCCCTCATAGACAGAGTGGAAGGGGTGTACACTTTTTTACCCCATCTCTCTAAAGCCCTGGACTCTCTTTCAGAGGGGAGTGGATTTTTAGTAGTGGCAGCTGCAACCCCTTTAGGACCCTGGGAAATAGTTTCTGGGTCAGCAGAGTGGGCCTTGTAAAGGAAATGATGAGAGTCCAGGACCCTGTAGTACCTATCGGGCTTAACAGGAGCCGGAGGAAGGGTGTCAGGGGTAGTGCTAGACTCAGAATACACATCATCAATGACACTTAAAACAGGGGGAATAGCCAAAGGTCTATGCTGAGGTAAATGAAGAAAAGTCCTTAATCTCTTCCTGGAATCGGAGAATTCCTGGCCCTGCCATTGGAAATGCTCTCTCATGGAGTGAAGGGTCTCCCCAAAGAACAGCTCTTCAAAAGGGGAGGCAGAGGGAATAGATTCCTCTGCATCAGAATCCTCGTAGGCCATGAAGGCCTCCTCCTGGTAGTCTGATACAGCAGATCCATCAGAGGCCTCAGAGGACTGAGGTTCAGCAGACTCAACCCTGGGCCTTTTGTCTAGTGGGGGTTGAGAGCCACTGTCCGGATGAGGCTGAGAGCCCCTAATTAAGGAAATAAGGTCCTCAGCCAAACTTAGTATCCGAGAACCTGTAGTGGATCCCTGAGAAATAGACTTGGGAGGCAGAGTTTTTTTGTTGCTTAGCAGCTTTAGCCCTAGTGAATGCTTTTATGGACATGGATGCAGGGGGCCTGGCTGCCCCACGTGCTGGAGTAGTTTTGTCTAGCGGAATGGTGTCGGTAAGTTCCTGAACACTGGTTTCCGAGGGTAATTCTATAACCGACTCAGAAAAGGCCTCCGGGGCCGAGGCTGTCGGTTGAGCGGTTTCTAGGGACGGAAGTACCAAGGACTCTGTTTCCGCCGAGACAGAGACACTCGCGGTAGGCCTAGGCGCGGTTTCAGCCAAAACCACGGTCCGCGTGTCGGTCCTTGTCCTTCTGTTTCTTGGTTAAATGAGAAGTCGGAGTCTCCGATGGCATTTTATAAGAGAAACTAGCCCCAAAAAATTCCTCTGCAAACTCCGACCGACGCCTAAGAGTGCGTCGATTAAAGGAGGCACAGGCAGTACAGGCCGAGAAGTCGTGGTCTGGGCCTAGGCAGGGGAGGCAGTAGGAGTGGAAATCCTTATGAGGTATTTGTTTCCCACAAGTTAAGCAATTATTAACTCTAAGCGTTTGATCTGACATCGGCTGAGGCAAGAGAGAGTCCCCAACGGGGTACTTAGCTTTTTGAAGTCTTCGGTAGCTGAATTTACAGGAGCTGGCCGACCGGCACTTGCGAACTGCTTCTGCTTCGGGCACCACGCGGCAAAAAAGACTGGGAAGATGGCGTTGGCTGACACTTTTATACCCCAGGCGCTCTAACGTCGGGGAAGGGGCGACATCAGCCGACGCCGGACTCAGACTTTGGAATCCGGCCGACCGAAGGGCTGCCTGAGGCAGGACAACCCATATGTAAGGACTGCAGATGCATCCTTGAAGGACACCTGATAGGGCATAGAGCCTGCTCTGAAACGTAGGTATTTCCTGCAAGACTCCCTTATGGGGGCGTGCAGATAAGCTTCTTTTAAGTCTAGGATTGTTAGCCAAGAGTCCTTGGCTAGCATAGGAAGCAGCTGTTTGAGAGTAAGCATTTTGAATTTTGGAACCACCAAAAAGGTGTTGAGAATAGACAGATCCAGGATAGGACGCCAAGAGTTTTCTTTTCTGGGTATCAAACAGTCTGGAATAAAAGCAGTGTCCCCTTTGTTCTGCTGGGACAGGTTTAATAGCCTTAATACTGAGAAGAGAAAATACTTGCTTTTGGGCCTCTGTCCACTGTTTTGTGGGGAAGTCTGGCCATCTACTTGGGGTTGGGAGTGAGTGGAAGTGGAATATGTATCCCTGGGAAACCATAAGACCCATCTGTCCTGGGTAATGTACTCCCAGTTTTTGGCATGCAGGGCACATTTCCCTCCTAAAGGTGCAAGTACTTGGGCAAGTCTTGGAAGAGTTAAGGATAAGTCATTGTGAGATTTTACCATAGGATAGCGGCTTACTACTCCGTTTTGGACATGGGAGCACCCCATTGCTTAGATCTGTGCATACCCTGAGACTGTAGTCTTGGTCTGTTGCCCCTGTGTTTGGACTGAGAAGGTCTGGGAGGGACTGGAAAAGACCAGTTCTTAGAAGGTCAGTGCTTACTCAATCTAGGTGGCTGTACTTGTAAGAAATCTTTAAAAGTTTACATAGATTTAGCTTTTTCCTCCATGTTTTTGAGGACTTCTGCTTTATTGCCAAATAGATACTCTTGGTTTAATGGTGCATCTAGCAATTTTGCTTTGACATGGTCTGGCAAGGTTTGTTCCTTAAGCCAAGCATGCCTTCTAAGAACAGACCCAGTGACAGCAGCCCTGCAAGATGCTTCTAAGGCATCAAAACCACATTGCAAAGTATGATTACCAACTTGGTTAGCAGAAGGCATTAACTCTTGTAAATCTTTATGTTCTACACAATCAACAGGAATCAACATCATTTTCTGTTTAATTAGTTCCATAATATGTTGCTGACAAAACTGGCAATTTAAATCCCTGGTGGCAAGAGTAGCAGAGGTGTATACCTTCTTTCACATCCGTCTAAAGCCCTAGAATCCCTATCCGAAGGGGTAGGGTTTTTGGCTGTAGTAGCCTTAATGCCTTTAGGCCCCTGGGAAATGGTCTCTGGATCCGCAGTAGGATTCTTAAATAGAAATTTGAGAGAGTCAATTACTCTGCAGTACCGGTCAGGTTTTCTAGGAGCTGGTGGCAAAGTATCAGGGGTAAGGCTGGATTCCAAGACGACATCTACAACTTCTAGAACAGGAGGGATAGCTAGAGGCCTGTGCTGAGGAAAGTTTAAAAATTCCCAGAGTCTATTTTTGGACAGAGTAGTCCTGGCTCTCCCAGCAGAAATGCTGTGTGTATACAGGGTTTCACCAAAAGAAAAATCTTCTGGTGGGGAAGCACAGGGAATGAAATCCTCCACATCAGAATTCTCACAGGTAGATAAGGGTATGTCCTGGTAATCGGAAGGGTCATAGTTAGACTCCTGATCTGAAAAATCAGAAGGAAAATCAGTTCTTGGTCTTTTTGAGGGGGAAGATGACTTCCCCTAATTAAAGTAATAAGGTCTTCAGCCATTCTAAACATTTGTTTTTGTGGCATGTGGGCCTGAGAATCCGCTTTGGTCATCTGTTTCCTAGGCGTAGTGCAAACTCTAGGCCGGAGAAATTCGGCATTTTTGGTTTGAAACAAAGTCATCTGTTTAATATGAAATTCGGCAGGCCTGAATAAACCCTCAGAAGCCGGTGCCTGCACAGCAGCTCCAGACTCATCCAAGGTAAAGACATCCACAGGTTCCAAAGTCAAAGAATCATCTCGCAGCATACTGGACTCCAAATAGGTCTCAGTAGAGACCTGCGAATCTGCTGAAGCGGGTATCAGGGGCTGCAAAAGCGCCTCACTGAGTACTGGCAGACTGGCGACTAGCTTAATGGTAGCGTTGTCGGCAGTTTTGGACCTATGTGGTCTGTCTCTGTCTTTATCCTTATGTTTTTTCAGAAGATCGGTAGTCAGATGGCTTATCAAAGCTTTTTCGGAATACGGAGATAGTGAGCAAAAGAATTTAGCGACAAAAATAGCCCGATGAAGAATAGTTTGGGCACTGAACAAGGCACAAAACCGACAGCGAGGGACGTCGCGCTCTGGGCCTAAACAGGTGACGCAGTAAGAATGAAAATCTCTGAGGTATTTGCTTTCCACAGGCAAGACAATTTTTTCTGACATCGATTAGAGCAAGAAAAAAAGATCCCCAACAGGGTACTTATCTTTTTGAAGACTTCAGGGCTGAAACTCGAAAAAAGAATAGTTCTGTAAAATCTTAACATAACCATAGAAGTCATTCTCTTCCATGTTGCAGTACTCTTGGTGTGGGATTTCCTGCCTTCAGGCAACTCGTACATCAGCTCCTATACAAAAGCTTCAAGCTTGGCTGTTGCAGCTGCGTGGGACATCACACTCAGGGCCATAAACCAGGGACTTCAAGTGTGACGTCTACACGCACAATCCTCAGAACTTTTCAGCTGCAGACTTTGCATCATACGATCACTCTCCAGACGTCAGATCTATTAAAGATCAGTAACGCATTGGGTTTTTTGCATTTCTAATTTTTTTTCTGATCTTTCGCATTGCTTAGACTTGGTTGTTGTAGCTTTCAGCTGATGTCAGGGAAAAAGGAAAAGTGCCAAAGCAGGCGCCAAATTCCCCATAAGGACACCCGTGACAAATGCGTTTTCCGCTTATGCCAAGAACACGATCATTACGCCTGCCCTATTTGTAAATCTTTTCTGCCAAGACCTTACGTAGCAGTCTTGCAGCTTTAAACCTTTACTTAGAAAACCAACTCCGCAAACTGCTGGCTCTTAGGATGGATCCCACTTCGGAGGCTGCCCAAGAACCTCCACGAAAGAAGGCCAAGATGCTTAGGCCTTCATAGTCTGTCGGTTCGCACCTGGACGCCCCGCCAACTACCAATGTAGGAGATGAGGAGCGCTCAGCAGATCCACCGACCTCTCTCACAGAGGCCGCTGCACAGCAGACATTCGGCACGTCCATGGAGCTTTCTCAGACACCTACGCCCGTCAATGGGAAACCAGATTTGGTGATTCCTTCGACCGGGATCCAGACCTCGGATACAGCCACTGCCAAACCCAGCTTTAGACAGACTCCAACCAAAAAAGCTGAAAACAAAACATATTACGCCTGCTTCTGAAGCCCCTCCAGACTGGGAGGCCTTCACCTCTTCTCTTATGCAGGCATTTATGGCCCATAGGCTTTCTGCCTCACCCACAACTACGTTGCCTCTGTTAAAACCTAAGCCTACCTCTGCTTCTTCTATTCCCATGGCTCCCTTCCTTGAGGAAGAACATAAATCTACCTACTCTTCCTCGGATGAATCCATCTCTTATGCATCCCAGACTGCTTCTCCCAAGGAATATTACTCGCCTGATGAGGATTCTGTGGAAGGGGATTCTCCACCTGAAGATATGACATTTGGTGAAATCACCAAAATGAAAAACCATTTCAAATGGGATACTTCCCAAATGACAAAAACCCAAAAAAGATCATTTGAACTACTGCAAGTGGAGTCCCCCTCCCCTTCAGCTGTACCCTCGTTCTTCCTGCATACTTGAATGCCTTTAGTGCAGCCTCTAGAACAGACTCACAGCCTCCTGCACCTAAGCGCCCAGACCGCTTTTCTACAAGGTGCCAGAGGAACAAAAATTCCTCAAAGCCACCCTTAGCAGACCCAGCAGTGACTGCCACTGCCCCTGATAAAACTGTCTAGGTTGTTACCTTTTGCCTCCCTACTGCCCACGGATAACACAGGAATAGAAGGACATCGAAAATTTCAGGAGGCGGATGACCAGCACTTGTGAACTGCTTCTGCTTCGGGCACCGCACGGCAAGAAAGACTGATGTAATGGCGTCGGCTGCATGTTTTATACCCCTGATGACCGGACGTCATGGAAGAAGCGACAGCATCCAACGCAGAAATCCCAAGACTCTGGTATTCAGGCAGACTGAGGGCTACCTGCAGGCAGATAACCCAAATGTGATGACTGCAACAGTGAAACACTAAGAAAGTACAGTTTTGTACATACCATAAAATGTAGATGTTAGAGTGCTAATACAGCTGCAGTCATAACAGATGGGTTTTCCTGCCGTCAGGCAGGTCCTCGGTCGGCCGAATTCCAAAGTCTAGGTCCAGCGTCGGTTGTCGTCGCTTCTTCCCTGACGTCAGTGCGACAGGGGTATAAAAGAACCAGCAGACGCCATTTTCTTCAGTTTTTCTTGCCCCAGATGTCAGGTGCCCCCAGAAGGAAGGCAATACATAAATTTATGCAATAATGCAATGCAGTATAATCACAAAACAGTAGTTGCAAGCAAATACACCATAAAAGAATACCCCAATCAGGTTGTATGAGGAGGTGTTAGCCATTAGGCCTGTTCCAGAGGGGAAAGAGGGAGGGAAACTTGAACTGCAGCTGTATTAGCACTCTAACATCTACATTTATGGTAGGTACAAAACTGTACTATGTTCATCGTGCATACAGCTGCAGTCATAACAGATGGGTAGAATCCCAAAGCTAAAATAAGGGTGGTAGGCACTAGGTGGAACTAGGAGGAGCTAGGATGCCCTGCAAAACTGCAGTGGCAAAACCTGCTCTAGATTTGGAGTATAAAGGCAGGTGATAGTGCTTGGAGAAAGTATGCACAGAACTCCAAGTGGCAGCTTCCAAAATATCTTTGGTAGGAACCCCCCTGAGGAAAGCTGCAGAGGTAGCTGTGGCCCTAGTGGAGTGAGACCTTATGCCTGCAGGTACAGTTTTACCATGAAGAGTAACAAAAGAGTATGCAGTGGGCTATCCACTTTGAGATTGTCTGTTTGGAAATAGGCTTCCCTTGAGCCCCTGTAGCATAGGACACAAAGAGTTGCTCTGATTTTCTGAAAGGCTTTGTTCTGTCCAAATAATAGCGTAGTTGCCTGTGAATGTCCAAAGAATGTAGTAGCCTCTCCCGTTTGTTTTGAGGATTGGGGTAAAAGGTAGGCAAGTGGATTGCCTGATTCAAGGATACCCTGGATACTACCTTTGGCATAAAAGAAGGGTTGGTTCATAAGGAAACTCTGTCCTGATGGAAAATGATGAAAGGTTGCACAACCATGAGGGCTTGTAGTTCAGAAACCCTGTGAGTTGAGGTGATAGCCAGCAGGAAGGCTGTTTTCCAGGACAAATATTGTAGTTCTGATGAGGCAGCTGGCTCGAAAGGAGGCAAAGTCAGTTTCGCTAGAATGAAATTGAGATCCCAAGCAGGCACTGGTTGTTTCCTTGGGGGCTTAATATTCTTAGCCCCTCTGAGGAACTGTCTTAATACGGGGTGAGAGAATAATGGAGGATCAGTGTTGTATTCTGCAGAAATGGCTGAGGCATGGATTTTGATGGAAGAGAATGAAAGTCCACTGCTTAGCATCTCAGCTAGGTACTGTAATATTGGAGATAAATTCAATATTCCAGGGTTCTGGCCCTTTTTCTCATTCCAAGCAAAAAACAGTTTCCATTTGGCGGAGCAGGCTTTTCTAGTAGAAGGTCTTCTGGCCTCCAAAGTGACATCCTGTACCTCCTTGGAGAGTAGGGTCTGTTGTGATTTTAAGGAATCTTCCATGCGGCTAGATTGAGTGTTTTCAGCTGACTGAAGAGTTGTGAAGTTGTGCTGAGTCAGTAGAAGAGACATTAGAGGCAGGATCCATGGTGGGGAATGAGTCAGGCTCCTCAGGAGTGGGTACCAGTGTTGCCTTGGCCAGTCTGGAGCGATGAGAATCATCTGTGGTCTGTCTGCTCTGGTTTTTAATAGAACTTTGGGGAGCAGAGGAAGAGGTGGAAAGGCATAGACTGTCATTGTTGTCCAACTGAAAGAGTGCGTCTACTTTCCAGGCCTGTGGATGAAAGGTCCTTGAGCAGAATTTTGCCAATTGGTGATTTCTGTGGGAGGCAAAGAGATCTATGTCTGGCCTTCCCCATGCTTGAATTATCTTTGAAAAGACTTGAGGATGCAACTTCCACTCGTGTGGATCTGTCATATTTCTGCTTAGGTCGTCTGCCAGCGTGTTTTCCTTGCCTGGCAGGAACTGTGCTTGAAGCTCGATTTGCAATTCTAGAGCCATGTTCCAAGGAGACATGGCTAGCCTGCATAGGGGGTATGAATGAGTTCCTCCCTGTTTATGTACCACATTACTGTGGTGTTGTCTGTCCTTATCAATAGCTGGCCTGGATGCAGCAGGTCTTTGAAAGCTATAATAGCATTTATTACTGCTAGCATTTCCTTTTGATTGATGTGTAGGTGCTTTTCCTTTTGGGAACATCTGCCCTGAATGCACAGATTTGCCATGTGCGCCCCCCAGGCGTAATCCGAGGAGTCTGTTGTGATGATTTGGCTTGCTTGAGGCTTGCAGAATGGGAGACCTGTGTTTCTTTGGCATGCTTGAGCCCACCACAGAAATTCCTTTTTAAGACATGGAATTAGTGGTATTATTGTTTCCAAGCTGTGGTTGTCCTGAGACCATAAGTTTTTCAGGTACCATTGAAGTTTCCTCATATGCAGCTTTGCGCATGGGATTAGTAGGATGCAAGATGCCATGAATCCCAGAGCCTGCAGGATTTTCCTTGCAGTCAGCCTGGTGAAAGTTGCCATTTTTCTGAAGTATTGAGTTAGTTGCCCTTGTTTCTCTGGCGTGAGGTAGGCCATCTGGGTGTTTGTATCCAAGTT
Organism: Protopterus annectens; assembly: GCF_019279795.1. NCBI lineage: Eukaryota > Metazoa > Chordata > Ceratodontiformes > Protopteridae > Protopterus > Protopterus annectens. The sequence continues at coordinate 368,153,652 of NC_056735.1, forward strand.
GGCACCCATGAAAATTATTGTTTATTGTTTGAGATGGTAGTAGCCTTGATTTCTTTTTGTTGACTGTGTATCCCAGGGAATTCAACAACCTTATTACAAAAGCCAGATGTTTCAGAAGTATGTGCTTGCTGTCCGCTTGGATCAGGCAGTCGTCCAGATATGGGTATATTTGTATCCCTTGTAGTCTGCAGTAGGCAATTACTGATGCCAGGCATTTCGTGAACACTCTGGGCGCAGTGGATAAGCCAAAGGGCAATGCAGAGAATTGATAATGTGTTGAACCTGCAAGAAATCTGAGGTATCTTCTGCAATCTTGTCTGATTGAGACATGCAGGTACGCCTCCTTGAGGTCCAATCTTACCAGCCAAGACTCCTTGCCCAGCATGGGAAGATGCTGCTGTAATGTGAGCATCTTGAATTTTGGCACGAGTAAAAAAGTGTTTAGGATGGATAGGTCCAAAATAAGTCTCCAATCTTTGCCCTTCCTTGGTACCAGGAATAGTCTGGAATAAAAAATGTGACCCTGTTCTTGTGCAGGTACCTCTTGAATAGCTTTTATGTCCATGAGATCTGAAATTTGTTTTTGTGCCTCTGCCCTTTGATTGTGTGGCAGGTTTGGCATGCCTCTCATTTTTGGAAGGGTGTGAAAGTGGAATATGAAGCCTCTGTCTATAATGTCCAGCATCCATTTGTCTTTTGTGACAATATGCCAATTTTTTGAAAATAGTGCCAGTTTCCCGCCTAAAGGTGCTGCCATTTGAGCCTTGCTTGGCATGCAAAGGGGAAGTCATTGGTTCTGCTTTCTGAATGGCTGTGAACTATCCTCACTACCTCTTTGGGTAGAGGCTTGCCATGGTCTGCCTCTAAACGATCCTTGAGATTGCCCTCTACCCCTCGGGCGCCTGTATCTACCTCTTTGGGGTCTGTCAGTGGCTGGAAAGGACCAATTTTTTGAAGGCCAATTTCTACTGAAACGTGGAGGTTGTACCTGTAGGAAATCTTTCACTGTTTGCATTGATTTTGCCTTTTCCTCCATTTTCTTTAATACCTCCTCAGCTTTAACACCAAACAATACATCTTTTTGCAGAGGTGCATCCAGTAATTTAGCTTTGACATGATCTGGTCATGATCTGGTAAGGATTGCTCTTTAAGCCAAGCATGTCTACGTATGACTGATCCTGTAACAGCAGCTCTACATGAGGCTTCTAAAGCATCAAAACCAGGTATGTTTACCTACTTGCTCTGCACTATGTATCAAATCTTGCAACTCCTTCAAATCTGGTTGTTCAGGTTGTGACATTTTGTTTCTCAACTGTGATAACAGAAACTGTTGGTACTTTTAACATATGGAACTGGCAGTTTAATGCCCTCATGGATAAGGTGGCTGAGGTGTATACCTTTTCCCCCCACCTTTCCAAAGCTCTGGAATCCCTCTCTGAAGGTAATGGATTTTTATCAGTGGAGGCCTTAATTCCCTTGGGGCCCTGTGAGATAGTTTCTGGGTCCGCCGCATGGCTTTTGTATAGGAATTGGTGTGAGTCAGGAAACCGGTAATACCTGTCAGGCTTGACTGGGGCTGGAGGCAAAGAGTCTGGGTTGAGGCAGGACTCCTAATACACATCATCAAGGATATCCAAGACAGGAGGTATAGCCAGAGGCCTGTGCTGAGGGAGCAAGAGAAAATCCCCAAGCCTTTTCTTGGAGTCTGAGTACTCTTGGCCTTCCCAATGGAAGTGTTCCCACAAGGTATGCAAGGTTTCCCCAAAAGAGTAATCCTCGGGGGGGGGGGGACAGAAGGAATGGACTCCTCTGCGTCAGAATCTTCAAAAGGGGTGTATGAATGTTCCTGGTCATCAGAATGTTCTGAAATAATGGAGGCCTGGTCCGAGGAGGGGGGGATTCTTCTTCCACTCTGGGCCTTTTTTCCTGATAAGAGTAATTAAGTCCTCAGCCATTTTGAGCATCTGCTTTTTAGGCATGGGGCCTTGAGAAGGGCCCTGTGGGGTTTGTTTTTTTAGAATGCGTGGCTGTCTTAGACTTAGTGAAAGCCTTGATGGAAAAAGAAGAGGAAGGCCTGAAGATACCTTGAGAGGAGGCAGACCTATCTAACCTCTGAGTTTCACCGCCAAGAGTGGCTTCGGTATCTGTAGTCGGGGTGTGGGCCGAAGAGCCTGTGACCTCGGGTACAGAAGACACCGCCAATGAAGTGTCGTCGGTAGTCAGGGGCTGCGTAGGCGCCTCGCTGAGAACCGGGCCACCTGTAGTCTGCTTTGGCGTGGTGTCGGTAGAGGCCGCGGACCTCGTGTGTCAATCCTTATCTTTGCGTTTTTTAGTCAAAACTGGAGTCTGAGTATCCGACAACATTATGTAGTTAAATTTTTTTCCAAAAAAGTGCTGGGCGAACTCCGCCCGACGCTTAATGGTGCGTTTGTTGAATGTAGCACAAAAACGACAGGCCGAGACGTCGTGGTCTGGGCCTAAGCAAGGAATGCAGAGGGAATGAAAATCCTTATGCGGTATTTGCTTTCCACAGGAAATACAATTATTAACTTTGTCTGACATCGGTCTGAGGCAAGAAAAGTTTCCCCAATGGGGTACTTAGCATTCAATAAGACTTCGGTTGTAGATGTTCGTAATCTCAGGAGCTGGCCGACCGGCACTTGCGAACTGCTTCGGGCACTGCGCGGCAAGAAAGACTGGAGAAAATGGCGTCTGCTGGTTCTTTTATACCCCTGTCGCACTGACGTCAGGGAAGAAGCGACGACAACCGACGCCGGACCTAGACTTTGGAATTTGGCCGACCGAGGACCCGCCTGATGGCAGGAAAACCCATCTGTTATGACTGCAGCTGTATGCACGATGAACATCATATTTGAGTTCTTTACAAAATGATCGATATTGTTGAGGTCAACAGTGGGTCTCTGATGTCATCTTTGGTACTAAAAAGCCTTAAGTTTCAAATCCTCTGCTCCAGTGGGACTACTTGGATGACACTTGTCTAGTGGCTTCTGAATTTAAAGCCAACTCCTACCAACTGGGTGGAACATTTGATTGATGGGATTTGGTTGGTCGAATCCCCGCCCCCATCAAAATAAGGATGAAAGTCTAGATGTAATTTTTTGCGCCCAAGTGCTGTGTGTGATTGATGTCCAGGTTTTTGGGTGTAGAGACAAGCTCTCTCCAACTGCCTTCAGAAGAGCAGTGGGGCATCCCTTCAGGAGTGCTGAAGGGTTGATCTGAGAAGGCATCTCTAAACCCTTGGCTTTGCAGGCCTCCTCTGCCGGAAGGGTAGAGTCTTCCACTGGAACCCCCTGCAACTAGGGGAAGTTTCACCTCGTAAAACGTACCTTTCGACTGTCAGACACATCATTTTACCTCCATTCTGATTCATGGACAAGGATCTCTGCGGGGTAGAAAAAACATTCACATGGCAGACTGTCTTTTCATCTTATATATAAACAAAAACCAGCAAAGGATAAAATAAAACAGCAAAATCCACAACTTTCGAACAAATTTATTCTCTCACTCTCTGACGTCTCGGCCGTAGCCATCAGGGAGTATAAACCTTACAATTAGCAAAACTACATTTATACTACTACACAAAAACAATTATATAATGAAACAATTAATGTAAATTAATTAAATCAGTACTTTCCAATTAAAATCTACATTAAGGCCATAAGGCTGCAGTGTTGAATTTCAAAATATATACAGCTTCTTTATATAATAAAGTACGCTTAATATTGACCTTGACATGACAAGAATGGTGTATTTGCTCTAAAACAGTACCTTGTAACCTACTTTATTATATAAAGAAGCTGTATATATTTTGAAATTCAACACACTGCAGCCTTATGGCCTTAATGAAGATTTTAATTGGAAAGTACTGATTTAATTTAATGAATTTAATTAATTTACATTCATTGTTTCATTATATAACTGTTTTTGTATAGTAGTATAAATGTAGTTTTGCTAATTGTAAGGTTTATACTCCTTGAAGGCTATGGCCGAGACGTCAGAGTGAGAGAATAAATTTGTTCGAAAGTTGTGGATTTTGCTGTTTTATATTATGTCTTTTCATCTTGCCCACTGCAGAAGAACGTTTCTTTAACTGTAGGTCCAACCAGGAAAGATCAATCAACAGAAGTAATGCTGAAGACTGTAAGGGCTCCACAAAAATCACACAAGCGCATCCAGGCAGGTCTCCGTACGGCTATGCCTGAGCCCACCACCCATGAGGCACCTTCTGCTAGGTGAGAGATTAACTTCATGAAGGCATAAGAGATAGACTGAAGGGTGGCCAGTTGTGAAGACAGCAGTTTTTGCTCCTCCAAAGACACGGACCCAGGAAAAGATCAGGAGAATTCTTTAAATCAAACCTCTGCAAACTAGTGAAGTGTTCCAAATAATTCAGCGACCAAAGACCAAGTGTCGCTGAGGCATAAACACTCTTTCCAAATCTAACATCCAGGACTCTGTTGCAGGAAAGACAGAAGAGCTCTGTTCTGCCAGCTTTTTTAGTGGCCAACACCACGCCCATAGCATCTATAGTAACACCCTTACTTCAATAAGGCCTGTCTTTAGGAGGGGCGAGAAGTTTGTTGGGACGGGGAATAGGCTCTACAGTATCCAGTTCCTTCCATGCCCGGCGAGACATCAGATCTACAAGGTCAACATCTGGGGGGTGGGGGTGTAACCCAAGAAGTCGATGAGCTGGACCAGAAGGCTTCCCCAACACCAACTCCTCCTGGGAAGGGGGAATCTGAAGATCATCCACCTTTCTGAATAAGGATCTCTGGAATGTCGCCAAAGAAGACATCGACCTTGCAGACCCCTCCTCCTCATTAAAGTCAGTGTTTTTGGTTAAAGATTCCCGAGAAGAATCTGAGTAGGGCAACTCAAGGTAAATACGGCTAGGCTTGTAAGGGCACTAGGGCTGTTAGAGTAACCTATGAATGGGCTCCTTTTGTATGACCTCCTCCGGGGGACCTAGTCAGCAGAATGATCTGCACAGGAACTGCAAGAGATAAAGCTCATGAAGAGAAACTGTCTAAGCATGAACAGGCGCTGGCTGTCCCTGCTGTATACACTGGTGGGGCTCAGAACCCTGATCAGATGACAGCACATGGGTAGGATCCAAAGAAATAAGAGCAGACTGGACTGATGAGAGAAAGCCCTCTCCCCCACCTCAAAAGCAGAAGGGCTGACAGAAGTCAGTGTCTGCTGCACTGGAGCAGAAATTCAGGCACTCCCAAGCCCCTACTGTGCCGGGCTCCTGCTGTAAGGGAGTCAGGCCCACTTAGGTCTCTTGAAGCTGGACAACTCAGGTCCAATTCCTGCTGTAAAGGAGGAGTCTGACCCGAGCTGTCCACACCAAGGGGAAGGGACATCAATGACATGTGAGTTGAGCCCATTCCCTGAGATCCAGCACCAAAGCTACGGCTCAGACTCACCCTGTTCTAGTGGGATTCAGCACAAAATGAGTCAGGATGTACTTATTGTACGAGTCACAGACCTAGCTGTCTATACATCAGATCTGAAGACTCTTGGGATTCTCTGAATACAGGGCTTTGAAACTGGACAGCTTGGAGAAGAAATAAGTGGAAGAGAAGCAGGTTGCTCCTCACGGATCCCATGGGAGACTGAAATGATAACACTCCCATTTGAATCTGAGCCCTGAGAAACCATCATCCTACTGGCATCTGCTTCAGACAGGATCCAAAAGGACCCAACAGGACAAAGGGACGAGACATTCCTCTTTTGTGTGTCCTGTAGAAATGGTAAATGGAACAGTGGGGAAAAAAAGGAGGAGATCAAGTTCTAGGAGATTTTAAATGTCCCCACAATCAGATCTGATCTCACAATTTTGGCCAGAGGCTGGGACAGGTTCCAGAGAATGGTTGGGATGCAGTTTTCTATGCTCCCTGGACTCTCAGGGAGACTTGTTTCTTGGTGGGGGGTTGAGCCCCTGAAACAGCTGCAGCAGAAGGTGGAAGCAACCCTTTCAAAAATAAGTAACTGCAGCAATCACTAAGGGTCATAGTGTTCAACCCAGCACAAATGCAGCAAGGAGTTTCAAGGTGGGCCACTCCCAAACAGTACACACTCTCATTGTGAGCAACAGAATTAGGTATCTTATGCCCACAGGAAGCACACTTTTTAAAACCTGTAGTATTTGCAGCCATAAGAGGCAAAAAACAGAAGACAGCTTTTTTCTCCTAAAAAAATATCGAAGAAAAAATATCAACTATGGCATCCAAGCAATACCCTAGGAAAGTGTAGGAAGAATAAAGGAAAGTACCAACAATGGTATGAACAAGTATCCTAGGAAAAAAAAAAAGGTAAGAAAATAAAACAGCAACTAACACCAGAATCCTAAAACACTAAAAGGGAGAAAGGATGAAAAACTATGACAGGAGGAACAGTTACCATTAGCAAATTATACACTCACAAACTGCAGGGGAAACACCTCATAAGCTCGACAGCAGGATCCAGGTCTAAAGTGATCCAAAAGCAAATTAAACCTGGAGGTTTTAGAGTTCTGAGGCAATACAGATAAAGGCAGGAGCTTGAAAGTCAGATACAAAAGTATAAGTAAATGCATCCGAGCAAGATCAGAGACCTACCAGTTGAGGACTGAATGAAAAGGATAAATTGTCTACCTACTTTGAAGTTGCAAACAGCTTAAGAATGCCTTGTAACTACTAGTCCTTGGCCTGGCAGACTAGTCTCAAAAGTTGGCTTTTGTAGACTTATTAGCCCTCCACCCACTGAGTTGCTTGTTTAGACGGATGAGGATACCGTGCTGGGCACTGTACTTTCCAAATTTAGTGATTATTTTCTTCCTCTTTATTACACAAAATATTTGGCTCTCGCAAGGGTAGCTTTTTTCCCACCAAGTGTGTCCTGTGATTATTCTGGGTAGGTAGCCATCTCTACCCAGCAATTATACAGTTTTTTTTATGAATGCACAGATGGTTCTTAGAGCTTTTGGGGGGGGGGCTTGAACTTTTGCGAGGGTGTGACAATCGTGGGAAGTTTGCCACAGAGTCATTCCTAAAAGTTCCAAGGTTAACTAGAGTCCCAGTTTTTAGTTTTAATTTATGCAAGTCAGCTCTATTATCCAACATGACTAGTTAGGACACACTAGTTCCGTACAATGCTCTCCCCATGTTTGAGGGCCAGGTCAAAATGTTGGCACTCCCTAGTAGGCATACAGACTAGCTGGTTCAAGGCAGATCACATTTATATATAAAGTCCAAGAATCTGAGCCTGCATGCTTGGAGTTGTGTACAATTCCCACTTTACAACGGTGGAGTTAAAAAAGGCCCGCGAACATTGTGCTGGGTTGAATAGGGAGCAACTCCAGTACATTTGTGATGGGTTTTTCTAGGGCATAGAGGGGGACATATGGCTCACAAGGATATGGTATTTAACTGTGTGTAGTAATCTGAACAAGGGGAAGCTAAAGTGCTTCACACACTGACAGACCAGTCTTGAGGTGCTTTTGTTTTTGATGTATTTTAAAATTGAGATACCTCTGCCTTTGGTCCTTTCCTGTGTAGTAGCTGGACTAAATGAGTAGAAGTCATAGTCCTGTACTGCCGGGAGTGCACATTGTGGCTTTAAATCATGTCTCACTAACTGCACAGATGTCTATGTTCTCCAGGGAGTGGAGAGCTTACAAGGAGTGGAGATCCTTGTTTAGGCTCCTGGCAATGAGCAGCAACACTTTTAAAGACTTTCTTGGGTTGGTTTTGCAAAGATGGAAGTTTTATCAGACTGGCAATGTCCAAACAAGCACTACGGAGTGGACAAGGTTTTAGCCAATATTCAAAAGCCCAGAAGGAAAAGGTGCAGACGATTCCTGGCAAAGCAGTGTGGTCAACCATATCATCTGAACACTAACAAATACTGTATCCACTTCACCCATCACCAAAAACTAAGACAATTAAAGTTAATTATCTTTTATTCATATTGTGGCATCCTCCATGAAGGTATAATGCTCAATGGTAGGCTCACACTAGCCTGAGACATGGTTAGAACTCCGCCATGTTCCTTCATACAATAGAGTGAGGTACATTTCTGGTCCTTTACACCCACATGGACTATGATGGAATCAAAGGTACTTGTGGTTCAATGACCTGAGCGCGTGAATAATCGGGCAAGACTGTCCTCTGACAGGCAAATGAACTCTACTCAGCTTGGTGACTGGGATATTTGTGCATCTCACAATGGGGTCTTACGACCAAAATACTGGTTTGTGTGATTTGCCTTTATAGGCCGAGAACATGACACCAGCAGATGTGGTTTGTGCCGTGGTAGGTATTCTGTCAAGAGGGCTTTTCAGGTTGATGATTACTTTTAACATCTAGGAGGCATTTGGGGCTTAACAAATATGCTATGAGCCTCAGCTTATGTCAATCCATGCATTTGGTCCATACTGAGCATGATGGGTGCAGCAAGTTTGACAACCTGCATGATTTTACAAGTGGTTGTAATACAGCCTTGCCTCCAGTGGCAGTAACTACATCTCTCCCCTACCAACAGGATATTACATGGTGATCAGTACACACAAGACAACTGCTATACTGCCTCAGGATGCCATTATCCAACAAACTGGCTAAAGAGCTAGTATTAAAGTGCGCATGCATAGTTGAAGATCCTTAAGTGATGTACAAGGGAATGGTACAACAGGCGTTTACAGCTGGCTAGACTGGATAATTAAGACCAATACTAAACTTGTCAGGTTGTGCTCCTCAACACTCAAACTAGTTGCACTTTGAGCAACTAAGTATTGAAAAAAACTCAAATGTAGTTTTATAGCAAAATTTCGATGTTGACTGCCCGTGTCAATACTGGGCACTGCTAACCATAGCTGCACAATGCCAAGCTTCAAACACCATCTCAATACAGACTCCGAAACCCTGTAAACAAGCAAACAGCCCTATGGCCAATCACAAGCACACATTCTCCACTGCCACTAGAGTACAAACCTACCTCCTAGCTTTAAATCGCTGAAAGACTGTGCAATCAGCTTACAGTAACTCAAGATCAAAGTGCAAAAATCAACTTCCACAACAATGCAACACAGTTAATAGGCAGGAATGCAGAATTATTAATCAATATAAATGTGGAGGAAAAACAGTACTCAAATGATTTCAAGTGCACTTTTTCTGGTGAAGAGAGAGAAGAGCAGCACTAGTCACAGACTGCTTCTTTAGTATTAACCCAGGTTCAGTACACTTGCTATTGTTTTCTCTTTGTATATGCCCTCAACAGAACCTACAACAACTGGATGTAACAGAAAAAGCTAAACAAAACAAATGCACAGAAGAGGTTCTCAACAAAACTGCAACCAGACCACTCTCAGTGGAGTCATACAGACACTGGTCCTGCTGGTCTGACAGAACATCCCTCTGCTCCTCCCTCACCAGTACAAAAGACAATCCCATGCACAATCCCACAGAAGTTGTTCCAAGGCTCACCACTGACTGGTCAGTCCCCTTGGAGGTGGTGCTGGCATGCTAATGCATGAGACAGGGCAGGTATTAGTCTCCTCAATCCAGAAATAGGTTGCTTTCATAGTAAGTCTGTACCTATTTGGGGAAAATATTGTGAGCTCATTCACCCCTGGCCAAGGGGTGGGATTATGCCACAACTTAAATCTTCATAGCCAAGATGCCAGAGAGGACATTTCACATATGCTTGTTTAAACATTCCCCTTGCTGACCGCTCTTTCCATGACTTTGTTTTCTTACCTGGGAATTTCACTGAATGGGCCTTGCCCACAGATGAATTAAAGCCTTACATTTGGCAGGCAATGGGGTAAAACCTAGTAAAGACTAGCTGAAATTTTGAAATGCATCTAGCCACAGTTGGCGGCTTTCGAATATTTGGCACAATTGACCCCCAACAAGTAGAAACTTTCGGTAACGTATCCTTAAACGGTTATTTTCTCAAAACTCACCTTGTCTAGAAGCTTCTCTGTTTCGTAGATGAGGAGGGATGTAACGCCCTTCTGAAGTTGATGGTAAAAAAAAAAAGGAGAAAGAAAATTCATTCATACAAGTGTCTTGCAGATTTTTTTTCATGCCTCAAAAGCCATAAAATCTCAACAAGGATGCATTGAAAAATATTCAGACTCTTGCCTGTTCTTCACAAAATCACAAGTAACAATGTAGAACAAAAATGTTATGGTATGAAGCTAAATCTATCCAAGTACACTGAAGAGTTGGCTACGTGAGCTTCCCAAGGAAATGGATACAGAGATGAAGCAGTATTTAAAAAATGAGGGGTGTGATACAAGCTATGCATTTTCCAAAGAGTACAGTTATGCAGAAACTTGCCATTATTTTAGATTAGAGTAAATAAGTGTTGCAGTACAAAGACTTCTGCCAAGCAAAAGCCCATGACCAGCCTGAATACCAAAGACTTTCACCATCCCACAGCTGGTGGACACCGTTGCTGGCTAAAGTCAAGACAGTAGTCAGCCGGCACCATTCCAAATCCACCTCCCCATGTTAATCTGATGCACAAGTGGGTGCAACAGTCAGGTCTGGCCACCTTGAAAACTAGAGGACTTAGCTAAGTATCCTATTGGGGAACCTTTCCCCCTCTAGTTGCTTAGCCATTAACTGTTGATGTTAAGTATGACAATACAGTCCCTTACCTGGAAACCAGATCCCTTCCACACTACCATTCTTGTTTGCTCTACTTGTCTTTTTTTAGGTCAAAATTTAACAGCAAACCCATTAAGCACAGGACCAAACCATCACTCAGGACTTGGAATCAGGCAGCACTCCGCTGTCGCACACTATGGCATAAGCTGGTTCCCAAGCAGTCGTCCCAAAGTAGCGTAGAGAAACACTGAGAAAGATATGCTTGAGGCAAAGACCTCTAAGCCCCTAACATGAGATACTCTTGCAGCACTCTAGTCTAACACCTGTTAGGCCAGAATCTCTGGGGCCCATCCACTTTGGAGGCTGCCATGACTTATGCCCAGTCCTCATGTGCAGACACCACAGCAATGTCAGCTGGGTCCAAAGCTACCACGGTGGCCATGGTTTGGCTTCTTACATCAGGATTCTGGTGACAAAGGGTTAAGATAACCTCCAACAGTTCAGGAGTAAATCAAGGTTAACTGCCCACCCCAAGCCCAAGATGCCCAAGTCTTCTGGAGTACTACTTGTTAATGAATTCTCTAGTATTGCATACAGTAAAGGGCCATGTCAGCACAGGCACTTGCAACACCAACTCCTATGTCCCACAATGCAACCTCCTTTGTCAAGGCTGAGGTATGGTCATTGCATCATTCCTCCACCTTACCCATCACCACCATTTAATGTATGGTCACTGCATCATTCCTCCACCTTACCCATCACCACCATTTAATGTAACCTTTTAAATACGGTCTGTGCAAAGTATAGCATTTTTAGATGGAAGGGCAAAAAAACTGGTACAGAATGAGTTGGACATCTAGCCACAGTTTCAACAATATGGACCTGCCAAACACAAAAAAAAAAAAGTTATGTACTTACCATAACATTCCATGCAAGTTGTTCATCTCACCTTCATTCTTACAAATAGGTTCGGAGCAGATCCTTGTCTCAGAGTCCGTCTACTACAAATCTCAAGGTCTTCAGACAGCTAGAGGCCAAGTCCCTATCCCATGATGCACCTAGAGTTACCTCAGATCTCATTTGCTGCATATAATACCACATGTCATTCTATCACTCCATAAGAGAAAGCTATAAAAGGGTTGAGGAACCAGGAAGAATCCAACATCTTGGTCTTCGAGAAACCTTGGAGGGGGTAGGAGGGTGGGAAGTAAGAATAAAGGTGAGATGAACAACTTACATGGAACGTTAAGGCAAGTACATAACTTCTTTATGTGATGCTGTTCTATCTTGCTGTTCATTCTTACAGATGGGTAGCATCCCAAGCACCATCCATCTCAGGTGGCTCAAGGGAGTATGTTTTTCAGGACAGTAGACCAAAAGGAGGCCCTGTCAACTTTGTAATGAGTGGTAAAGATATGTGGTCTTGACCAAGTGGCTACTGCACAAATGTTATCTATAGGAAGTCTAGCAGAAAAGGCAGAGGATGTAGACACTGCTTTGGTAGAGCCTTAATTTTATGTAGTAAGGGCATATAAGCAGCTGAATAAGCAAATGTGATACAATCAGGTGCCCACTGGCATACCTTTCCTGGAGAGTGAAAAAAACAAAGCTGTTCAGATTTCCTAAACTCTTTTGTTCTATCCATGTAAAATCTGAGCTGTCTATGAACATCAAGATTGTGCAGCATATATTCTAAATTGGAGTGATTGGGGAAGAAAACTGGCAAATCAGTAAATTTAAGATTAGCTTCAGTGCAAATTTTAGGCAAAAAGGAGGGGTTAGTTCAAAGTGAGACTCTGTCAGCATGTCAAATCAAATAAGGAGGCTTAATGGACAAGCCTTGAAACTGACACTCTGCAGGCAGACATGATAGCTACTAAAGAGATAGTTTTCTATGACAAAAATATGAGGTCACATGAGGAAGCTAGTTCGAATGGAGGGAGAATAATGTAAGAAACCATAAAATTTGGATTCCATGGGGTATAGGGAGATTTCACAGGTGCTCTGAGATGAAACGTCCTTTTGAGAAAGGCTTTGGATAATTTGTGTGACATCATGTTCAACCCTTCAAATTCAAGGTGAAAATTAGAAATAGCAGGAAGTTGAACACCAACTGTTGCTGCTGCAGCTCCTTAGTTAAAGATCATGGTCAAGAACCTTTAGCACAGAGGCCACATGGGCTAGGTAGGAATTAAAGTTGTTTTGAGAAGCCCATATAGAAAATGTTTTCCATTCGCTAAGGTACAGCTTCCTCGTAGAGGATTTATGAGAGGATATGACAATTTAGTCTCATTAGAAAGGTTATGGAACATGGCTATGATGGGAATTGGAGCAGCCAAGCTGTCAGCTTCAGGAACTGGAGAGGGGGATGAAGTTCCCCCGGCGAGGACGTCAGAAAATCTGGAACTGGGTCCAGAATCCAAGAGTCCTCCAAAAGATGAAGTTGAAGAAAGGGGAACCAAATCTGCCGAGGCCAATGAGGGGCTATTAGAATGATGGTCCTTCCCAGGGTTTTTGCTTTCTGTAGCACTTTGGGTATCAACGGGATTGGTGGGAATGCATAGAGGAAATCCGGATGCCAATCGTGTACAAGTGCGTCCCTTGGGGCTACTCCCGGAGGAGGAATCAGGGCAAAGTAGCTTCTACATTTCACGTTCATGTGGCTGGCGAAAAGGTCTCAGCAAAGCTGGCTCCACCTGTGGATTATCCTGTCCACTATTTCTTTGAGTCACTACTCGTGAGGCAACAAAGCTGCTCTGCTCAGCTTGTCTGCTATCACATTGGATTTCCCCAGGATGTGAGTTGCTAACAGAAAGCGCTGGGTGGATACAGCCCACTACCATACTCATAGGGCCTCGCAACAAAGTGGGAAGGACCTGGCTTCTTGTTGTCTGTCTGAATCGCAACTGTACCCACAGGAAGACAGTCCTGGAAAGTACTGCAATGCTAAAAGTACTGTTCTCATCTCTAGGACACTGACATGCAGATGTGTCTCCTGATCAGTCCATGTGCCTTGGGCTGTTCTTCCCTGAAAATGCCCACACCCCACTTTATCAGGGAAACATCCGTGGTCACTGTGGCCGCTGGTGGGGGTAGGACAAAAGGACGACCTATCATGACATGGAGAGGTCAACCACCACTGAAGATCCTTTTTGCATGAGTTTGTGATCATTATAAGAGGAGACACAGAGCTCTTGGTAAGACCACTGAGTGAACAGCCATTGCAGAACCTGCATGTGCATGCAACCCAGCAGTATACCCAATATTGCAGCTGCCATCATGCCTAACAATTTAAGTATTTCTGATGCTGGAGCCTTGTTTTTGGATATCATATTGCAGACCTGCTGATGGAGTAGTAAGACTCTCTCTAATGGAAGTCTCAGCATTGTGGTGGTGTTCAATTCTGCACCAATAAAAACGGTATGTTGCGATGGCGACAAAGCAGATTTTCCCGAGTTTATTGTAATGCCCAGCTGACTGCAGAGTGAAAGAGTGGTGTCCCTGGCTTGAATGAGTTGATGCCTGGTGGTGACTGTGAGCAGCCAATCGCCTAGGTATGGAAACACCTGGAATCCTAAACGTCTCAGGTGAGCCGTGACCACTGCCATGCATTTGAACACTCAAAGGGCAGGGCTCGAAACTGGTAATGACTGGCTCCCAGCCGGTATCAGATGATCCCTGGATAGTCTAGCCATTTTTATGTCGTAGTACACATCCTGGAGATCTATAGAGCACTTCCAACTGTCTTTCCCTAAAAAGGGAAGTATTGACTGAAGAGTGACCATCCGAAACTTCTCTTTCTTGACAGATCTGTTTAGTCTACTGAGGTCCAATACAAGTCTCCAGTCCACTACCTTTTTTGGAACTAAAAATAATTTTGAGTAAGTTCCAGATCCTATCCGGTCTGCTGGGATTGATTGGATGACTTTGTTAGAACCGATTGGACGTCTATTGTTGCCAGTTCCCTGCAACTGGGTGGGACGTCCAGGATTTTTCTAGTCAGTGGAGGGGGTGTGGCAAAAGGAATGAAATTTCCTTTAGAAATGATACTTTGTACCCAGTTGTCATTTGTTATTTTGAGCCAGGCACCTGGATACAAAGATAAATGCCCCCCCCCCCCCATACTGCCTCCAGAGCAGGACAGCCTGGCCTCCTTTCAGGAGCGCTGGTAGAGCTTCCCAAAGAAGTGATCTCCGTCGCCCTAGTTTGAGGACCCCCTCTGCCGCGAGGGCGGCGTCTTCCATTACTACCCCCTCCTCTGCCCCTGGGGGGGGGGGGTTCACCGCACATCTTGAAAGACTCCTTGGTCTTTTAGGAAAGTACAGTAGTGTTCAATTACCATAAATGTAGATGTTATGGAGTGTATTCATTGTTGTTGTAATTACATTTGGGTAATCTGCTTGCAGGTTGCCCTCAGTCGGTCTGATTAACAAAGTCTTGGGTCCTGAGTCGGTTGCTGTCCCTTCTTCCATGGCGTCAGGTTGTCAGGGGTATAAAAACGCAGCCGACGCCATTACATCGGTTTTCCTTGCCCCAGATGTCAGGTGCCCCCCTAATGGGGAGCAAATAAGCATAAAAACACAAAGGTATACCTCCAACAAAAAGCAAATACACCAAAATGTTTTTTAAGCATAGTAAAGGAAAGTACAGGTATAGCCAGAAGAAGTTAGGGGGCTGGAGCGAGGGTAACAGGGACTGCAAAAGTGAATACACTCAAACAACTACATTTATGTTAAGTGTACACAACTGTACTTATGTTCTTCATGTTTCACTGTTGCAGTCATTGCATTTGGGTAGATTCCCAAAGCTATGGTTGGGAAGAGGAGTTTATATAGCATTAGGGCCAGCTATAAGGCCCTGCAAGACAGCAATGGCAAAGCCAGCTCTGGATTTAGAGAAAACTGACAAATGATAATGCTTGGTGAAACTTATCTCTGTCCTCAATAACCTATCCTTCTCACAATCAGTCACCAACTGGTTTCAGAGTTACCTGTCTGACCGCCAACAATCCGTTGTATGGCAGAATGACATATCTCCCCAACTACCTGTCTCCATAGGGGTTCCCCAAGGATCCATCCTTGGACCCCTACTTTTCTCTGTTTACACCAATAATCTAGCCTCTGCCACCAAACATGGCACACTCATCCAATACGCAGATGACTCTACCATCATCTGCTCAGCCCAGTCCCTACCCAAACTGCAAAAAGTCACACAGGAAACCTTTTCCTCTGTTGAAACATGGTTATCCGATGCCCAATTAATACTCAACCCAAACAAAACTAAACTACTCATCTTCCAACCCACCAAACATACTCAAAACAACTCTCACTTTAACATCACAGCAAAAGACAACACCACTATATACCCAACTGAACATACCACATTGCTAGGAGTGGAAATAGACAATAAACTAAAATTTGACATTCACATATCCATGACCATAAAAAAGTCCAGAAAAAACTAGGAGCATTATACAGAAATAAACAATTTCTCACCAAAGCAGCAAAGATTTCAATAGCAAATTCCCACCTTATCTCCACCCTACTTTATGCCTCTCCAGTATATACCAACCTAAGGCAATGTGATCTAAACAAGCTAGAAACCTGTTACAACAAAATCGCAAAATTCGCCACAGGGGCATCCTACCGTAGTCACCACCGTCTCTCACTTGCTGAACTGGGCTGGCTTGAACTCCCTCACCTCCTTCAGTGGTATCAACTCTCACCTCGCCCACAAACTAGTAAACCATCCACTAAATGTCCCATCCCTCCAGAATCTACTCCAACCCTATCGCACCACCAGACCACTAAGATCCAGCAACAAAAGTCACTTGCAGATCACTAAAGCCAATAACTCTGCTGGTGAAGCACTATTCTCTTGCGCCATAGCCAAATTATGGAACTCACTCCCACCCACAATTACCTCCGTACCATCATGCACCAACTTCAAAACTTTATTAAAAGCGCACCTATAAACATGCTGGCTATGCCCTTGCAACTCCCACTCTAATATCAACCCCATCCAACTACTGCCTTTCTTTCACCTCCACTAACTACCTTGATGATAGCAAGCTCAGATGCTCATAAGCCTAGTACTTATTATACAGCAGGAACTTCTCATTGTTACATTTGTTAATGCCTGTTATGTACTTCACAGATAGCCGTCTACTGATGTACTATGTTCTTCATCTGTAAATATGTTGCAAGTAATTTCTATGTTAAATTGTTAATCACTATGTAATCCAATGTAACTACTGTCTGTTTATTTTACTGTGGAGCTTTTCTCCCCGAGCCTCCGCTGAAAATGGACCCACGTCCAGTCAGACACTCCCGGTCAACAAATTTAAATAAATAAAATAAATAAATAAATAAAATGTAAAGAACTCCAGGAAGCAGCTTCTAGGATGTCCCTGGTAGGAACACCTCTGAGAAAAGCTGCAGAAGTAGATGCAGCCCTGGTAGAGTGAGATCTGATCCCCTGGGAGATGAGTTTTCTATGGTGCTTATAGCAGAAATGAATGCAATGGTTTATCCATTTAGAAATGGTTTGTTTTGAAATAGCCTTTCCCTCTGCCCCTGCAGCAAATGCTATCAGCAGTTCAGATTTTCTTTGAGGTTTACTCCTGTCCAAGTAGAATCTAAGTTGTCTGTGCACATCCAAGGAATGCAGAATCCGTTCTCCTTTGTTCTGTGAATTGGGAAAGAAGGTTGGCAAATGAATGGACTGACTAAGAGCCACACTGGATACCACCTTGGGCATGAAAGATGGATTGGTCCTGAGTGACACCCTGTCCGCATGAAAGATGACGAAAGGCTCCACTGCTATGAGGGCCTGTAATTCAGATATCCTTCTAGCTGAAGTGATTGCTAAAAGGAAAGCTGTTTTCCAAGAAAGAAATTTTAAGTCTGCAGCAGCAGCTGGCTCGAAAGGAGGTA
Organism: Protopterus annectens; assembly: GCF_019279795.1. Taxonomy (NCBI): domain Eukaryota; kingdom Metazoa; phylum Chordata; order Ceratodontiformes; family Protopteridae; genus Protopterus; species Protopterus annectens. The sequence goes on from NC_056735.1 coordinate 368,171,209, forward strand.
GAATGAGTTTCTCCAATACAAAGTTAAGGTCCCAGGCAGGGGTTGGAGCTCTCCTGGGTGGACTCCATTTTTAGGCCCCTCTGAGGTGCTGCTTGAGCAGAGGATGAGAAAAAAGGAGAGGTTCTGTGTTATAATGAGCTGAAATGGCTGAGGTGTGGATTTTAATGGAGGAAAAACACAGGCCCTTGTGAAGCATCTCAGTTAAATATTGCAAAATCTGAGGTAAATTTAGCGCTGCTGTGCTCATCCCTTGAGATGAGTTCCAGGCACAGAATCTTTTCCATTTTTCAGCATAAGATTTTCTAGTACTAGGCCTCCTTGCCTCAAAGATGACATCCATCACAGATTTGCTGAGGGATGATAAGGGTGAGTTTAAGTAATTACCCGCAATTGGCCTGAATTCCAAAGTCTTGGTCTGGCGTTGGTTGCGGTCACCTCTTCCCTGACGTCAAAGAGCCAGGGGTATAAAAGATGCAGCAGACGCCATTTCCTTCAGTTCTTCTTGCCCCAGGACGTCAGGTGCCCCCAAACAAGTAGGCTAAAAAAACACTGCTTATAAAAGCATGTACTAAAACAATACCTTCCATCTACAAGCAAATACACCACATGGGTTGTATAGGATAGAGAAGTACAGATAAGTCCCAGCAAAGAAAGGGGGACAGTGGGTGGGTAACCCGGACTGCAACAGTGAATACACTCTAACATCTACATTTATGGTAGGTACACAACTGTACTATGTTCATCGTGTTTCACTGTTGCAGTCATTACAATTGGGTTGAATCCCAAAGCAGAGGTTGGGCGGCTGGGTCTAAACAGAATTAGGAGTGGCTATAAGGCCCTGCAAAACTGCAGTGGCAAAGCCTGCTCTGGATTTAAAGTAAATAGGTAAGTGGTAGTGCTTAGTAAAAGTGTGCACTGAAGTCCAAGTTGCAGCCTCCAAAATATCCTTGGTTGGTACTCCTCTGAGGAAGGCTGCTGAGGTGGCTGCTGCCCTGGTAGAATGTGGTCTAATGCCCTAAGGCACTGATTTGTCATGCTGTGAATAGCAGAAACGAATACAGTGTCCTATCCATTTTGAAATAGTCTGCTTTGAGAAAGCCTATCCTTGCGATCCTGCAGCATATGTCACTAAAAGTTGCTCAATCTTTCTGAAAGCTTTAGTTTTGTCCAAGTAGAAGCGTAGCTGTCTGTGTATGTCCAAAGAATGCAGAAGGTTCTCCCCCTTTATTCTGTGGGATTGGGTAAAAAGTAGGGAAATTAATGGTTTGGTTAAGAGCCACACTGGACACTACCTTAGGCATAAATGTCGGGTTTGTCCTTAGAGAAACCCTGTCCGGATGGAAGATAGGTTCTACAGCCATTAATGCCTACAACTCTGAGACTATTCTTGCTGAAGTTATTGCTAGGAGCAGAGCTGTTTTCCATAAGCATTTTATCTCAGCTGTATTGGCCGGCTCAAAAGGAGGCAGTGTGAGTTTTTCCCAGACAAAATTGAGGTCCCATGCAGGTATTGGTGCTCTTCTTGGAGGTCTTATGTTTTTGGCCCCTCTGAGGAACGGCCTAAGCAATGGATGTGAAAAAATAGGTGGGTCTGTATTATAATGAGCTGAAATGGCAGAGGCATGGATCTTAATTGATGAGAAGGATAGGCCTTTGTCCAGCATCTCAGTTAGATACTGAGAAATCTGAGGAATATTTGGAACAAGCGTACCAATTCCTTGTGCCTGGTTCCAAGCACATAATCTCTTCCACTTTTCTGCATAAGATTTTCTGGTGCTGGGCCTCCTGGCCTCCAAAACATCCATAACCGCTTTAGAGAGAGGTGTACTCTAAATGGTTACACTATTTGCCATGCAGCTAGATTTAGAGTTCTGAGTTGGCTGTGCAGCATCTGATTGTTTTGTTGGGTCAGTAAATGAGGAATTTGAGGCAATGTCCAGGCTGGGCATTGGGACAAGCTCCTTAGGATTGGGTACCAGTGTTGGCGTGGCCAATCCGGGGCAATCAGTATCATTTGTGGCTTCTCGTCTGACCTTTAGGAGTACCTTGGAGAGGAGAGGCAGTGGAGGAAAAGCATATACTGTGAGGTAGTTCCAGCTGAATGACAAAGCATCCACTTTCCATGCTTGTTTGTGACGAGTCCTTGTGCAGGATCTCTGAAGTTGGCAGTTCTGAGGGGAGGCAAAAAGATCTATGTCTGGGCATCCCCATTTCCTTGTTATCATGCTGAAGATTTGTGGATCTAGTTTCCACTCGTGAGGATCCATGAGGTTTCTGCTTAATCTGCCATAGCATTTGTTTTTCCTGGCAGGAATTGTGCTTGCAGGTGTACTTGGTAGGTCAATGCTCTGTTCCACAAAATCATGGCTTGTCTGAAGAGGGGGTAGGAATGTGTGCCCCCATGCTTGTTTATGCACCACATGACTGTGGTGTTGTCTATTTTTATCAGCAGCTGTCCTAGATGAAGTAGGTCCTTCAAGGCTGTCAGGGCATTTTGTACAGCTAGCATCTCTTTATGATTGATGTGTAGATGCCTTTGGCTTGGGGCCATGTGCCCTGAATACATTTTCCTGCCATGTGGGTTGCCCCAGGCATAGTCTGATGCATCTGTTAGTGTTTGCCTAGCTGTGGGTAAAGTGAATGGCTGTCCCTTGTTGTGGTGACAGGCCTGTGCCCACCATCGAAACTCCTGTTGCAGGCAGGGAATGAGTGAAATTAATGATACCAGGCTGTGGCAATGTCGAGTCCAAACACTTATTAGATACCATTGTAGTTTCCTCATATGCAGTTTGGCATATGGAATTAGCAGAATGCAGGAGGCCATGTAGCCCAGAGCATGCAGAATTTTTTCTTACAGATAACTGGGTCTTTGTTGCCATGCTTTTGAAGTAAGATGTCAGTTGCCTTTGCTTGTCTGGCGTGAGATAAGCCATCTGGGCAGTTCTATTTAAGCTTGCACCCAGGAATATTATCTCTTGAAAGGGTATTAGTTTTGATTTCTTTTCGTTTACTGTGTACCCTAGGCAAATTAGTAATCTTTTTACAAATGCCAGATGCTTTAGTAGAATGTCTTTGGTCTCTGCTTGAATAAGGCAGTCATCCAAGTAGGGACATATTTGAATTCCTTTTTGTCTGCAAAATGCAATTACTGGTGCCAGGCATTTTGTGAAGACCCTGGGCACAATAGATAAGCCAAAGAGCAGTGCAGAGAATTGGTAGTGCATTGAGCCAGCTATGAATCGGAGGTATCTTCTGCAAGATTGTCTGATTGGGACATGCAGGTATGCCTCTGAGGTCCAAAGTTACCAGCCAAGCCTTCTTGCCCAGCATGGGCAGAAGCTGCTGCAGAGTCAACATTTTGAATTTTGGAACATCCAGAAAAGTATTTAGAAGAGACAGGTCCAGAATTGGTCTCCATGCTTTATCCTTTCTTGGTACTAAGAAAAGTAGAGTAATCCTTGTCCCTGCTCTTGTTGTGGCACTGGCTGAATAGCCCTCATGTCCATGAGAGATTAAACTTGGTTTTGTGCCTCTGCCCATTGATTGTGTGGCAGGTCCCCCATACCTTTTGCCTTTGGAAGGGTGTGAAAGTGAAACCTGTAGCCCTGAGACACTATATTTAAGACCCATTTGTCCTGGGTGAGCATGTGCCAATTTTGTGAAAAAAGTGCTAGCTTTCCCCCTAAGGGTGCTACCAAAAGATAAATGCTTGGCATTGGCAGAGGGAAGTCATTGGGACTGTTTCCTACATGGCTGTGATTTGTCTTCTCCGCTTTTGGAGGTAGAAGCACCCCATTTGTTTGGGCCTGTATGAGCCCTGGGGCTGTGCCTCGAGGGTGTCTGTATCTGCCTCTTTGTGGCCTGTCTGACATGGGAAAGAACCAATTCTTAGGCCAGTTTCTGCTAAATCTGGGTGGCTATACCTGTAAGAATTCCTTCACTGTCTGCATAGATTTAGCTTTATCCTCCATTTTCTTCAACACCTCTTCTGCCTTAACACCAAAGTATCATGCTGTAATGGAGCATCCAATAATTTTGCTTTAACATGATCAGGCAGAGTCTGTTCCTTTTACCAAACATACCTTCTAATGACAGAACCTGTTACAGCAGCCCTGCAAGAGGCCTCCAGTGAATCATAACCACAATGCAAAGTAGGTTTTCCCACTTCTTCAGCTGCATGCAATAAATCCTGAAAATCCTTGTTCTCAGAACATTCAGAATTTGTCAACATTTTCTGTTTTGACAGACATATTAAGTATTGCTGATATGTAAGCATATGAACCTGACAATTTAAAGCCCTTACAGCCAAGGTAGCAGAAGTGCAAACTTTTTTCCCCCATCTGTCCAGTGCCCTAGAATCTCTGAGTGGACAGGGATTTTTGCAGTAGCAGCCTTGACCCCTTTGGGACCCTGAGAAATAGTTTCTGGGTCAGCAGCAGGGTTTTTATATAGGATATTATGAGAATCTGGAACCCTGTAGTATCTGTCTGGCTTAACAGGTGCAGGAGGTAAAGAGTTGGGAGACATACCGGACTCTGAAAATACATAATCTACAATGTCTAGAACAGGTGGAATAGCAAGAGGTCTGTGCTAAGGTAGTAAAAGAAAGTCTCTGAGCCTCTTAGAATCTGAATAATCTTGGCTCTCCCAGTGCAAATGCTCCCACATGGTATGCAGGGTTTCCCCAAATGAGTAATCCCCAGGAGGAGAAGCTGAAGGAATAGATTCTTCAGCATCAGAATCCTCATAGGGAGGAATAGAGTATACCTGTTCTAAAGAGGAGTCAGAGGAAATGGAAACCTGATCAGAGGAATCATATTCAGTGTCTTGCCTAGGCCTCTTATCAGGAGAGGGATGGGAACCCCTGATCAAAGTAATTAGGTCTTCGGCCATTTTGAACATCTGTTTTTTAGGCATGGAAGTCTGTCCTGGAGAATGCTGTACTGGTTTCCTTGTCTTTAAAACTGTTTGTCTTCATCTTGGATGCTGAAGTTGGCTTGATATAAAGCTGTGTAGGTCTGAAAACACCCTCAGAAGCCGAAGTCTGCTCAGCGGCTTCAGACACATCTGAGGAATTAGTTAGCGAAGGCCCAATACCTTGAGTATCCAGAGGCCTAATCGTCTCCAAGTGGGAGTCAAAGGCGGCCTGTGGCTCTAAGGTAGCGGGTGTCAGGGGCTGCAAAAGCAGCTCACTGAGAACCGGCAAACCCGCGACTGGCCTAGAAGAGGCTTCGTCAGTTTTGGACCTCGGATGTCTGTCCTTTTCTTTTTCCTTACGCTTTTTATGAACTCCAGTCGTCGGCTGTTCCGACGGCATTATGTAGTTAAACCTTCGGCCAAAGTAATGAAAAGCAAAATTGTACCGATGCTCAATAGTGCGCTGGTTAAATCTAGCACAAAAATGACAACTAGCACGTCGTGATCAGGGCCTAGGCAAGGAATACAGTAAGAATGAAAATCCTTATGAGGTATTTGCTTCCCACAAGAAATAATTGTTAACTTTTTCTGACATTGGTCTGGAGCAAGAAAAAAGTTTCCCCAACGGGGTACTTAGCTTTATAGAAGACTTCGGTCCTGAAATTCAATTTTGAAAATCTCAGCAGTCGGCCAACCGGCACTTGCGAACTGCTTTTGCTTCGGGCACCGCATGGTAAGAAAGACTGAAGAAAATGGCATCGGCTGCATCGTTTATACCCCTGGCACTCTGACGTCAGGGAAGAGGCAACAGCAAACGACGCCGGACCAAGACTTTGGAATTCAGGCCGACTGTGGGTAGCCTGCCAGCAGGATAACAAAGTGTAATGACTGCAACAGTGAAACACGATCACGGGCAGCAGAAGGAAGACGTAGACCGATAGGTTTTTCCAGCTGAAGAACAGAGCATCCACTTTCCAAACTTGCTTTTGGGGAATCTTTGTGCAAAACTTGTCCAACTGGTAGTTCTGGGTGGAGGAAAATAGGTCTATGTCTGGGCTCCCCCATTTGCTTGTCAGCATGTTGAAAATCCTTGGTTCCAGTTTCCACTCGTGTGGGTCCATGAGGTTTCTGCTTAGTCCGTCTGCCAGTGTATTTTATTTTCCGGGCAGGAATTGAGCTTGTAGGTGCACTTGGTAGCTCAAGACAGTCTTCCACAATGCCATGGCTAGTCTGCAGAGGGGGTAGGAAAGTGTACCCCCCCTGCTTGTTTATGTACCACATAACTGTGGTGTTGTCCGTCTTTACCACTAGTTGTCCTTGAAGAATGTCAGCATTCTGTACAGCTAACATTTCTTTTTGATTGATATGCAGCTGCATTTGACTTGGGTTCCATTTGTCCTGAATGCACTTCCCTGCCAGGTGAGCCCCCCATGCATAGTCGGACGCATCTGTTAAGGTTTGGAAGCAGGAGGTAGTGTGAATGGTAGTCACTTGTTTTGGTGGCAGGCCTCCGCCCACCAGAGGAACTCTACGCGTAGGCAAGGTATGATAGGAATCATTGTTTCTAGGCTATGAGAATGTTGACTCCATAGGCTTTTTAGATACCACTGGAGTTTCCTCATATGCAGTCTTGTATATGGAATTAGAAGAATGCAGGAGGCCATGAACCCCAAAGCTTGCAGTATTTGCCTTGCAGATAGCACGTTTTTTTGTGGCCACATGTTTGAAGAAGGTTATCAAATTAATTTGCTATTCTGGCGTGAGGTAAGCCATCTGGGAAGTTGTATTCAAGCCTGCTCCCACGAATGTAATTTGTTGACAGGTACCAGGTGCGATTTCTTTTCATTTATGGTGTACCTCGAACAAGTTAGAACCCTTTTTACAAATGCCAGATGATTCAAAAGTATGCCCTGGCTTTCTGCCTGAATTAGACAATCGTCCATGTATGGGTATATTTGAATACTTCTTTGCCTGCAAAATGTAATAACTGGAGCCAGGCACTTTGGCTTGTCTACTGCACACAAGGTATTCACAAAGGGCAGTGCAGGAAACTGATGATGTGTGTAGCCCGCTTTGAAGTGTAAGTACCTTCTGCAAGATTCCCTGATTGGGATGTGCAGGTATGCTTCTTTTAAATCTAGTGTTGCCAACCAGGCCTCTTTGACTAGCATAGGAAGTAACTGGTGAAGAGTCAGCATCTTAAATTTTGGAATCTCCAGAAAGGTGTTTAGAATAGACAGGTCCAGGATTAGACACCATGATTTGTCTTTTCTGGGTACCAGGAAAAGTCTGGAGTAGACTACCATAAATGTAGATGTTAGAGTGTATTCACTGTTGCAGTCATTACACTTGGGTTATCCTGCTGGCAGGCTACCCGCCGTCAGCCTGAATTCCAAAGTCCTGGTCCGGCGTCAGTTGCTGTCGCCTCTTCCCTGACGTCAGTGCGCCAGGGGTATAAATGATGCAGCAGACGCCAATTTCTTCAGTTTTTCTTGCACCAGATGTCAGGTGCCACCAAAAGGGTAGGCTGTAAAAATTATGATCATAAAAAAGCATGCACATAACCTTCATCTACAAGCAAATACACCACATAGGTCGGATAGAATGGATAGGTACAGATAAGTCCTTGCAAAGAAAAAGGGGGATGGTGGGAGGGTAACCTGGACTGCAACAGTGAATACACTCAAACATCTACATTTATGGTAGGTACACAACTGTACTATGTTCATCGTGTTTCACTGTTGCAGTCATTACACTTGGGTTGAATCCCAAAGCTGAGGTTGGGCGGCTGGACCTAAATAGAGTTTGGAGTGGCTATGAGGCCCTGCAGAACTGCAGTGGCAAAGCCCGCTCTGTATTTAGAGTAGACAGATAAATGGTAGTGCTTTGTAAAAGTGTGCACTGAAGTCCATGTTGCAGCCTCCAAAGGCTAGTACTCCTCTGAGGAAGGCTGCTGAAGTGGCTGCTGCTCTGGTAGAATGTGGCCTAATGCCCTTGGGCACTGATTTGCCATGTTGTGAATAGCAGAAACGAATGCGGTGGCCTATCCATTTTGAAATAGTCTGCTTTGAAATGGCTTTTTCTTGGGAACCTGCAGCATATGCCACTAAGAGTTGTTCAATCTTTCTGAAGGCTTTAGTCTTGTCCAAGTAAAAGTGTAGCTGTCTGCGCATGTCCAACACATGCAGAAGTCTCTCCCCCTTATTCTGTGGGTTTGGATAAAAGGTAGGCAAATGTATGGTTTGGTTAAGAGCCATGCTGGACACTACCTTAGGCATAAATGTCGGGTTTGCCCTTAGAGAAACCCTGTCCTGATGGAAAATAAAAGGTTCCACAGCCATTAATCCCCGTAACTCAGACTCTTCTTGCTGAAGTTATTGCTAGGAGAAGAGCAGTTTTCCAAGACAAGTATTTTATCTCTGCTGTATTGGCAAGCTCAAAAGGACGCAGTGTGAGTTTTTCCAAGACAAAATTGAGGTCCCATGTACGTATTTGAGCTCTCCTTGAAAGTCTTGTGTTTTTGGCTACTCTGAGAAACTGTCTTAGCAGTGGATGAGAAAAAATAAGTGGGTCCATATTGTAATTAGCTGAAATGGCAGAGGCATGGAACTAAAGTGATGAGAAAGATGGGCCTTTGTCCAGCATCTCAGTCAGGTATTGCAAAATCTGAGGAATATTTGGTTCAAGTGAGTCAATTCCCTGTGCTTGGTTCCAAGCACAGAATCTCTTCCATTTTTCTGCATAAGATTTTCTGGTGCTGGGCCTCCTGGCCTCCAAAATAACATCCATAACTGCTTTAGAAAGAGGTGTGTTCTGAATGATTACATTATCCGCCATGCAGCCAGATTTGGGGTTCTGAGTTGGCTGTGCAGGATCTGATTGCTCTGTTGGGTCAGCAAATGAGGTATTAGAGGGAATGTCCAGGCTGGGCCTTGAGACAAGCTCTTTAGGATTGGGTACCAGTGCTGGTGTGTCCAGTCTGGGGCAATTCGTATCATTTTTGGCTTCTCGTCTGACCTTTAGGAGTACCTTGGAGAGGAGAGGACGAGGAGGGAAGGCATATACTGTAAGGACTTTCCAGCTCAGCTGAATGAAAGGGCATCCACTTTCCATGCTTGCTTGAGATAAGTCCGAGTGCAGAATCTCTGTAGCTGGCAGTTGTGAGGGGAGGCAAATAGACCTATGTCTGGGCATCCCCATTTCCCTGTTATCACGTTGAAGATTTGTGGATCCAGTTTCCACTCGTGAGGATCCATGAGGTTTCTGCTTAGTTCGTCTGCCAAAGTATTTTTCTTTCCTGGCAGGAATTGTGCTTGCAGATGTACTTGATAAGTCAATACCGTGTTCCACAAAGTCATGGCTTGGCTGCAGAAGGGGTAGGAATGTGTCCCCTTGCTTGTTTATGTACCACATGACTGTAGTATTGTCAGTCTTTATCAGTAGTTGTCCTGGATGAAGTAGGTCCTTGAAGGCTGTCAAGGCATTTTGTACAGCTAGCATCTTTTTTTTTGATTGATATGAAGATGCATTTGGTTTGTGGGCCATGTGCCCGGAATACATTTTCCTGCCATGTGCGCACTCAGGAATATTATCTCTAGAGAGGGTACTAGTTTTGATTTCTTTTCGTTTAGTGTGTACCCTAGGCAAATTAGTAATCTTTTTACAAACACCAGATGCTGTAGTAGAATATCTTTGTCCTTTGCTTGAATAAGGCAGTCCAAGTTTGGGTATGTTTGAATTTCTCTTTGTCGGCAAAATGCAATTACTGGTGCCAGGCATTTTGTGAAGACCCTAGGCACAGTAAAGAAGCCAAAGGGCAGTGCAGAGAATTGGTAGTGCATTGAGCCAGCTATGAATCTGAGGTATCTCCTGCAAGATTGTCTGATTGTGACATGCAGGTATGTCTCTTTGAGGTCCAAAGTTACAAGCCAAGCCTTCTTGCCCAGCATTGGAGTCAACATTTTGAATCTTGGGACGTCCAGAAAAGTATTTAGAATAGACAGGTCCTGAACTGGTCTCCAGGCTTTGTCCTTTCTTGATACTAAGAAAAGCCTTGAATAAAATCCTTGTCCCTGCTCTTGTTGTGGCACTGGATGAATAGCCCCCATGTCCATGAGAGATTAAACTTGTTTTTGTGCCTCTTGCCATTGATTGCATGGCAGGTCTGGCATACCTTTTGCCTTTGGAAGGGTGTGAAAGTGGAACCTGTAGCCCTGACAGACTACATTTAAGACCCATTTGTCCTGGGTGATCTTGTGCCAGTTTTGTGAAAAAGTGCTAGCTTTCCCCTAAGGGTGCTGCCAAAAAATAAGTGCTTGGCACTGGCAGAGGGAAGTCAATGAGACTGTTTCCTATATGGCTGTGATTTGTCTTCTCCGCTTTTGGAGGTAGAAGCACCCCACTGTTTGGGCCTGTATGAGTCCTGGGGCATTTGTCTGCCTCTAGGGCATCTGTATCTGCCTCTTTGTGCCATGTCTGACGGGAAAGGACCAATACTTAGAAGGCCAGTTTCTGCTAAATCTGGGTGGCTGTACCTGTAAGAAATCCTTCACTGTCTGCATAGATTTAGCTTTATCCTCCATTTTCATCAACACCTTTTCTGCCTTAACACCAAAGTATCACGCTGTAATGGAGCATCCAATAATTTTGCTTCAACATGATCAGGCAGAGTCTGTTCCTTTTACCAAGCATGCCTTCTAATGACAGAACCTGTTACAGCGGCCCTGCAAGAGGCTTCCAGTGAATCGTAACCACATTGCAAGGTATGTTTTCCACCTTCTTCAGCTGCATGCAATAAATCCTGCAAATCCTTGTTCTCAGCACATTCAGAATTTGTCAACATTTTCTGTTTTAACAGAGACATTCAGTATTACTGATATTTAACCATATGAAATTGACAATTTAAAGCCATTACAGCCAAGGTAGTGGAATAATCTTGTAATAATCTGAATAACCTTGGCTCTCCCAGTGGAAATGCTCCCTCATGGTATGCAATCTCCTCTCCGGTCCAGCTGGTGAATCTGGGAATCTTGAGGTAATGTTACAACTGCCTCGTACACAGACAACCCTCGACTCCTCCCAAAAAATTCCAACACATGTGAGAGATGCAACCATAACGCAATACTGGAGGCTAAGCTCTCTCAACTCAGTACTGGCGAAACAAGTCTGGAGGAGAAGGAAACCACACTCACTACAATTCCAGTCTCACATAGACCAACCATGACAGCAAACCAAACACAAACAAACACACAAAAACATACTTGGAGGCTCTAAATAAAAATCTGCCTAAGCAGCAGAGACCTCCAAAGCAGACACCCAAGCAACCGCTACCCTAAAACAAAACACGTGCAACACACAGCTCACAAAGCCAGTGTGCCAAACAGTCACAGCCCTTAAGGCTAAACAACACACCTGATGCACTTGTAATAGGTGACTATCGTTAGGCACACTGACGTCCCGCTCACCAGGCTGAACAAGGAGAAGGTCACAGTGAGCTGCCTGTCGGGCGATAGGATCCACCACATAACACAAGCACTCAGGTCACTCCAAGGCAAGTACAAATATGACTCAGTCATTGTCCATGCTGGTGTGAATGACCTGAGAAGTACCTCCCTGGACTATATGAAGAGAGACAGAGGACAGCTCTCTGAGCATGTAGCCCAGGCCGGTATGACCCTGACCTTGAGTAGCTTCTTACCCTCACCAAGAATGATGCCACAATATGAAGACAAGATGATCAATTTCAACAATTGGCTTAAGTATTGGTGTCATTCAAAGGGGATCCAATGCCTGTCAGCCTGGGAGGACATGCTCGACAAGCCACGATGCTTCGCTAGGGACGGCTTGCACCTGCCACTCATGGGCTTTCGGATATTGGCAAAGGCTCTTGCTACCCCCATAGTGCCTTTAGGCAAGGCTCAAAAGACAAACCCACCTCCATAGGTATCACAAGGGATAAGAAACTAAGAGTAATGCTACTCAATGCCAGAAGTCTAAACCTCAAGATGCACGCACTCGAAACTATCCATAGCTTGGAGAACATCGATATCTGTGCAGTAACAGAAGCCTGGTTCAAGGCTCCCGAGAGCACCCCAGCACTACCAGGTTACACCTCATACCATGTTTTTCGGCCCCAAAACTTGGGCCGAACCACAAAAGGAGGGGGAATATCAATATCTGTCAAAGATACCCACACCTCCAGGTTGGTGGCACAGCACGAAGCATCAGAGACTATCCATGTGCAACTAACAGTGGGTAAAACTGCCTTCCAGTTTATAGCCTGCTACAGACCACCCTCCCAAACCCAGGAACCCCACTCGGTCTTCCTGAGAACTCTGGAAAATATGAAGGTCTCTCCAAACACCATTATATTGGGCGACTTCAACTCCCCAAACATAGACTGGGAGCATTACTCTAGCTCCAACACCCTAGCCCAAAGGTTCCTAGAATTTATAAACTCAAATGCTATGGAACAACTTGTTACCACTCCCACAAGGGGGGAAAACATACTTGTCCTGATCATCACCAACATGGGGACTCTATGCTCCAGACCAAGTGTATCCCTCACTGGTAAGATCAGACCATAAACTAATCTCACTGGATAGTCACATCCCGACCCCACCCCCTGCATTGAAAACCACAGTGAAAAACTTCTCTAAAGCAAATTTCACACTCCTCAAAACCGAGGTGGAATCCTTCAAAGCCCCCAGGCCTGTGGTAAATACGGCCCAGACCGCAGAATCCTTTATAAACGCATTCTATGAACACCTTTAGGAATGCATGAATCATGCAATCCTAAATAAAACCAAGACCCAATCCTCCAAAGGCAGACGTCCTGTCTGGTGGACCCCAGCCATAAACAAACTACAGAATAGGAGGAAGCTACTACATGATGGAGCAAAATCCCAAAAAGGGAAGGCATCTCTGATCAGTATTAGCAAAAAACTACAGGCACTCATAAAATCGTCTAAGGCCAGCTTAGAGAGAAAAATTGCACAGGACACTAACGATAATCACAAGGCTTTCTTTAGTTATGTCAGGAACCTGGGTGGGAATTCCCAGATATGCTCAGAATTGGTCCAAAAATGACAAAAAAATAGACCGAACCCACAGACATTGCCAACATCCTAGCTGACAGGTTCAGCGCAACCCCCCCCCCCCCATCACCACCACCACCACCAAAAGGGCAAATATCTATCCCAGCAGAGTGCTGCCCCCCTGACATCTCAGATGCTCCGGTAAGAGCCACCCTCTCCAAAGCAAAAAACACAGCATCAATGGGACCAGACGGTGTCCCGGGCTGCGTCCTACATGAACTCCAAGAAGAGCTAAACCCAATCATAAAACTACTGTTCAATCTCAGTCTTACTACAGGGTATGTACCCAAAGAGTGGTGTACAGCAACAGTGGTCCCTCTCCACAAAGGTGGTGCCTCAACGGATCCTGGAAACTATCGCCCCATAAGCCTGACTAGCTTGGTCTGCAAAGCTATGGAAAGGATCATCGTGGACCTCAAAGATATTGGGGACGTACAGACACTGGATCCTACCCAGTTCGGCTTTAAGGGCAGATCCTGCCTCTTAAACCTGGTTGATTTCTTTGAAACAGGTCACCAAGGCCATTGACGAGGGGAAGGTGGTCCACACAGCATACCTGGACCTCGCAAAAGCCTTTGATACAATACCCCACTCGGGCATTATAGATAAGCTCACGAGCTTAAATATAACCCCCTATGTCACTAGATGGGTTGCAAACTGGCTCAAGGACAGAACCCACATGGTTAGAATTTCTGGAGCCATGTCAGACTCCAAACCAGTTACAAGTGGCATCCCACAAGGCTCAGTCCTGGGACATCTCTTGTTCGGTATATATTTCTCGGAGGTACAGGCCAACACGGAAGGACTGTGGCTGACCAAGTTCACAGATGATTGCAAACTGGGTGCCATAATCGACTCTCCAGCCGACACAAGCATCCTCCAAAAGGGCCTCATAGAAACAGACAACTGGTGCCAGAGCCATGGCCTCAAGCTAAACGCCAAAAAGTGTATAGTCATCCCTTTGGCAAAACAAAATGCCACAAATTACCACATAGGTGGTAATCCATTAAGTACAGAAGAAGTAATTAGGGACCTGGGGACCCAAGTTGATAGCAATCTCTCATTTGACAACCACGTGGCCAAAGTGGTTAGAAAAACATTTTATATAGCCCACCTAATCATGAAGGGATTCACATCTAGATCAGGGGAGGTCATCGTGCCTCTTTACTCATCCCTCCTCAGGCCCATAATTGAGTACAATGCCCCTTTTGGGATGTACCTTACCAGACACCTGCAGCAACTGGAAAGACCCCAAAAGTACCTCACCAAGAGGATCAAAGGGCTCAAACAGATGCCATATGCTGCCCGGTTAAAGAAACTCCAGCTCTACTCAGTGGCATACCGCCTGCTCAGAGGCGATCTGTGCCTGACGTACAAAGCCATGTCCAACCAGGAATTAATGGACATGCTGCACCCCAGAAAGTCCAAGTCCCATCGAGCTACGCACTCGAGAGACTTGAACCTCAGCACTGAAATAAATAGGACATGCTGGAGGGACAGATTCATAACCCAGAGGCTCCCTTCACTCTGGAATAAAATCCCAGTCCAGGTTAGGCAGAGTCCCTCACTGACTCTCTTCAAGAGGAATCTTGATGAGTGGATGGGAGATCGTAGGTTTACCCCGGGTTTCACTTCTGTCTCACTGTTAGAGGCACAATATACTAACCTCGAAAAAGGGCATAGCAAAATTAATTTAAAATGGGTGGCGAAAGCCAAACTCACTCTGGCTAGGCTTACAAATGCCCTAGGGCAGATAACCTAGTATGAACCTATGAAGCCAAGAGAAAACTTTTTTCCCGCATCTGTCCAGTGCCCTGGAATCTGAGGGGACAGGGTTTTTTGCAGTAGCAGCCTTGACCCCTTTGGGACCCTGAGAAATAGTTTATGGGTCAGCAGCAGGGTTTTTATATAGAAACTTATGAGAATCTGGAACCCTGTAGTATATGATGGCTTAAAAGGTGCCGGAGGTAAAGAGTTGGGAGACGGGCCGGACTCTGAAAACACATCAACTACAATGTCTACAACAGGAGGAATAGCAAGATGTCTGTGCTGAGGTAGTAAAACAAAGACTCTGAGCCTTTTCTTAGAATCTGAATAATCTTGGCTCTCCCAGTGCAAATGCTCCCTCATGGTATGCAGTGTTTCCCCAAATGAGTCATCCTCAGGAGGAGAAGCTGAAGAAATAGATTCTTCAGCATCAGAATCCTCATAGGGAGGAATAGAGTATCCCTGTTCTGAGGAGGAGTCAGAGGAAATGGAAACCTGATCAGAGGAATCATATTCAGTATCTTGCCTAGGCCTCTTATCAGGAGGGGGATGGGAACCCCTGATCAAAGTAATTAGGTCTTCGGCCATTTTGAGCATCTGTTTCTTAGGCATGGAAGTCTGTCCTGGAGAATGCTGTACTTGTTTCCTTGCCTTTAAAACTGTTTTAGTCTTTGTCCTTGATGCTGAAGTTGGCTTGATATAAAGCTGTGTAGGTCTGAAAACACCCTCAGAAGCCGATGCCTGCTCAGCGGCTCCGGACCCATCTGATGGATTAGTTTCCGACGGCCCAATACCTTGAGTATCAAAAGGTCTAGCTGTCTCCATGTGGGAGTGCGAGTCGGAGGCGGCCTGTGGCTCTGAGGTAGTGCGTGTCAGAGGTTGCGAAAGCACCTCACAGAGAACCAGCGACTGGCCTAGAAGAGGCTTCGTCTGTTTTGGACCTCGGATACCTGTTATTTTCTTTTTCCTTGCACTTTTTATGAACTCTGGCCGAAGGTTTAACTACATAATGCTGTCAGAACAGCTGAGGACCGAAGTAAGGAAAATCAAAATCGTACAGACGCTTAGTGCGTTGGTTAAATCTAGCACAAAACCGACAACTAGCAACGTCGTGGTCAAGGCCTAGGCAAGGAATACAGTAAGAATGAAAATCCTTATGAGGTATTTGCTTCCCACAAGAAAAACAATTGTTAACTTTTTCTGACATCAGTCTGGAGCAAGAAAAAAGTTTCCCCAACGGGGTACTTAGCTTTATAGAAAAAGTACAGTTTTGTACCTACCATAAATGTAGATGTCCGAAGGGTATGCATCTGCAGTCCTAACAAATGGGTTGTCCTGTCCTCAGGCAGCCCTTCGGTCGGCCGGATTCCAAAGTCTGGGTCTGGCCTCGGCTGATGTCGCACTTCACCCGACGTCATAGCTGCAGTTCTTCGGGTATAAAGGCATCAGCCGACGCCATTTTCCTCAGTGTTTCTTGCCCCAGATGCCAGGTGCCCTCTAGGAAGGCTAAATTTGGATAAAAGTAAAGTTTCCAAATAACAGACAGCAACTAAGAAATAAACAAGTATGTACACATATACAAACAAATACACCATAATAGATTCCCCCAGCTAGCTAGAAGATGGGCAAATACCCTAGGAGTACCACAGAGGGGAAGGAGGGAGGGTAATCCTGACTGCAGATGCATACCCTTCGGACATCTACATTTATGGTGGGTACAAAACTGTACTATGTCCTTCATGGATGCATCTGCAGTCCTAACAAATGGGTAGAATACCATAGCCAAACTGGGGGAGGAGGTAGTAATAAGATTATGGTGTAGTTAAGATCCCTTGCAGAACAGCAGTGGCAAAACCTGCTCGGGATCTGGAGTATAAGGGTAGATTATAATGCTTGGCAAATGTATGCACGGAGCTCCAAGTAGCAGCCTCTAAAATGTCTTTGGTAGCCACTCCTCGTAGAAAAGCTGTAGTAGTGGCTGTAGCCCTTGTGGAATGAAGTCTGATGTTTCTTGGAGCTGTCTTCCCATGGTAAGAGTAACAAAATCTAATGCAATTTCCTATCCACTTAGAGATTGTCTGTTTTGAAATTGCTTTTCCTTCCATTCCTGTTGCATATGCAACCAATAACTGGTCAGTTTTTCTATTGTTCTTGGTTCTGTCCAGGTAGTAGCGGAATTGTCTATGTACATCCAAGGTATGTAATAGCCTTTCTCCCCTGTTCTGTGGGTTGGGGAAGAAAGTAGGCAGGTGGATAGCTTGGTTTAAAGATACCCTGGAGACCACCTTTGGCATAAAAGTAGGATTAGTTCTCAAGGACACTATCTTGATGGAAGATAAGGAAGGGTTGTACTGCCATTAATGCCTGTAATTCAGAAACCCTTCTTGCTGAAGTGATTGCAAGCAGGAAAGCAGTTTTCCATGATAAATACTGTAATTCTGCTGTTGCTGCTGGTTCAAAAGGAGGGAGTGTCAATTTTTCTAGTACAAAGTTCAAGTCCCAAGCGGGCAATGGTGGCTTCCCTGGTGGTTTTACATTTTTAATTCCTCTCAGAAACTGCCTGAGTAGAGGATGTGAGAAGACTGGAGGATCCATGTTGTATTCTGCCGAAATGGCTGATGCATGAATCTTAATGGAAGAATAGGACAGGCCATTGTGGAAAAGTTCTGCCAAGTATTCCAGGATGTTAGCTATGTTTACCAGTGACACATTTTCTCCTTTTGCTGCACTCCAAATGAGATATCTTTTCCATTTTGCTGAATAAGTTTTCCTTGTTGAGGGTCTGCGAGCCTCCAAGATAATGTCCTTAACCCTTTGAGATAAATCTGGGTTATTGGGTCTTATGCAATGTTCCAGGCAGCTAGCTGCAGCGTTTTTAGGTTTGGATGCAGGGTTTTGAAGTTGTTCTGTGTTAGCAGTAAGGGAACTAGGGGTAGAGGCCATATTTGTTCCCGAGACATACTCCTCAGTAATGGGTGCCAATGCTGCCTCGACCAGTCTGGAGCTATCAGGATGATCCTTGGCCGGTCTTCTTTGATCTTCAGTAGCACCTTGTGCATCAAAGGAAGAGGTGGGAATGCATATGCTGTCAGGTTTTTCCAACTGAAAGAGAGAGAGTCCACCTTCCAAGCAAGTGGGTGGTATGCCCTTGTGCAGAATTTTTTCAATTGGTGGTTGTGTGGGGATGCGAATAAGTCTATTTCTGGTAGTCCCCATTTCCTTGCAATGGATTTGAAGATGTCTGGATGCAGCATCCATTCGTGGGCATCCGTGGTAGTTCTGCTTAGGATGTCTGCTAGTATATTTTCTTTTCCTGGTACAAATATTGCCTGTAGCTGAATGCTGTAGCTCAGGGCCACATTCCAGAGGTCCATTGCCATCCGGCATAGAGGGTATGAATGTGTGCCTCCCTGTTTGTTGATGTACCACATAACTGTGGTGTTGTCCGTCCTTATCAGCAATTGACCCTGTTGAAGAAACTGTCTGAATGTCTGGATTGCCAGTTTTACTGCCAGCATCTCCTTTTGATTTATGTGTAGGTCCAGCTGCTCTTGAGTCCATAGGCCTTGTATGCACTTGTCCAGCATGTGTGCCCCCCAACCGAGGTCTGAGGCGTCCGTGGTGATAGTCTGGCTTGGTTGAGGGCTGTGGAAGGGCAATCCTTTGTTCAATTGACAGGCCTGGGCCCACCATTGGAATTCTTGCTTCAGGCATGGAATTATTGGAATTTGGGTTTCTAGGCTGTGCTTGTGCTGAGACCATAAATTCCTTAGGTACCATTGCAACTTCCTCATATGTAGTCTGGCATGTGGAATCAATATTATGCAGGATGCCATGTAACCCAGGGCTTGCAGGACTTTCCTTGCTGTTAGCTGGTTCTGCGTTGTTAATGCCATGAAATAGAGAGGAAGGTGCCTCTGTTTTTCTGCTGTGAGGGATGCCATTTGATTTGAAGTGTCCAGTTCTGCAGCCAAGAAAGTTATTGTCTGAGATGGTATCAGCCTTGACTTTTTCATATTGACTGTGCACCCCAAGGCTTGTAGTAGATGAATGACCTTTTTCAAATCTTTTTCTAATTTGTTTTTGTTGTCCGCTTGTAACAGGCAGTCATCCAGGTAAGGGTAAATTTGAATCCCCTGAAGCCTGCAATAAGCAATTACTGATGCCAGGCATTTCGTGAATACTCTGGGCGCAGTAGATAAGCCAAAGGGCAATGCTGAGAATTGATAATGCTCTGATCCTGCAAGAAATCTGAGGTATCTTCTGCAATTTGGTCGAATGGGGACGTGCAAGTATGCCTCCTTGAGATCTAGAGTTACCAGCCAAGACTCCTTGCCCAGCATGGGAAGGAGCTGCTGTAGGGTCAGCATCTTGAATTTTGGAACAATGAGATATGTGTTTAGAGCGGACAGGTCGAGAATAGGTCTCCATTGGTTTTCTTTTCTTGGCACCAGGAAAAGTCTGGAGTAAAATCCTTGCCCTTGTTCCATAGACGGTACCTTTTCTATAGCTCTCATCCGTATCAAGTGGTCTATTTGTTCTAGAGCTTTTTTCTTTTGATTTGGAGGTAGGTTTGGCATTCCTCTCTTCCTTGGCAGAGTATGGAAGCGAAACCTGTAACCTTGGTTTATTGTCTGTAAAATCCATTTGTCTCCTGTGATGTGATGCCAGTTTTCCGAAAATAAGGCTAGTTTTCCGCCCAAGGGTGCTTCTAGTTGTTCCCTGGTAGGCGGTCTCAGAGCCAAGTCACTGTGATTGTCCTGTGGAAGTGGTAGTGGCTGGATCTGTGGCAGTACTTCGCTGGTTGTTGGGCTGCCACTGACGCCCCCTGTAGGCACCTCTGGATTGACCCCTGCCTCTTGGGCGCCTATTCCTGCCTCTCTGTGTTCTGGTGTCTGGAAAGGACCAATTCTTGGAAGGCCAGTTCCTACTAAACCTTGGAGGCTGGACCTGTAAGAAATCCTTGACTGTCTGTACAGATTTTGCTTTCTCTTCCACCTTCTTCAGCACCTGCTGTGCAGGGGAGCCAAACAAATTGAGCTTATCCATGGGAGCATCTAGAAGCTTTGATTTAACATGGTCTGGTAAGGACTGCTCTTTTAACCATGCATGCCTTCTGATCACTGTACCAGTCGTAGCTGATCTAAAGGAAGCCTCCAGTGCATCATAGCCGCATTTTAAGGAATGATTACTGACCTGCTGAATGTTATGTACCATTTCCTGAAGAGATTTTTTGTCTAATGGTTCAGGCGAGGACAGTTTTTTAGTTAACTGCTCTAACATAAATTCCTGATACTGAATCATGTGGAATTGACAGTTTAAGGCCCTAGCTGAAAAGTAGAAGAAGTGTAAACTTTTTTACCCCATCTCTCTAAGGCCCTGGATTCCCTTTCAGAGGGGAGGGGTTTTTTGGCAGAGGTAGCTGCTACTGCCTTGGGTCCCTGTGAAATAGTTTCAGGATCTGCAAAAGGAGCCTTATACAAATGATAATGTGTGTCCGGAACCCTGTAGTACCTGTCGGGCTTAGCAGGGGCCAGAGGAAGTGAATCAGGAGCAGAACAAGCATCATTAAATGCATCATCCACAACAGTAAGTACTGGAGGAATGGCTAAAGGCCTATGCTGTGGCAAATGCAAAAAGGTCCTAAGCCTTTTCCTAGAGTCTGAGAAATCCTGGCCCTGCCATTGAAATTGTTCCCTCATAGCATGCAAGGTTTCCCCAAAAGAAAATTCCTCAGGAGGAGAGGCAGAAGGAATGGAGTCTTCTGCATCAGAGTCCTCATAAGGGGAATAAGGGCCCTCTGGAGGGTCTGTATGTTCTGAATCATCAGAGGAGTAATCTGTAGAAACTGGCTCAGGGGGCTCTGCTCTAGGCCTCTTCTCTGGAGGTGGGTGAGAGGCCCTGTCAGGGTGAGGTTGGGATCCCCGGATCAAGGAAATAAGATCCTCTGCTAGACCAAGCATTTGAGTACTAGAGCTGGGCCTGTGAGAGGGGGTCTTAGCAGGCACACTCTTGGTAGATTTTGCTGCTTTAGCCCTGGCAAAAGCCTTAATCGACATGGATGCAGGGGGCCTAGCAGCCCCACGTGCAGGAGTAGATATATCTAAAGGAATAGTGTCAGATAAATCCTGGGATCCTGTAGGAGCAGGTGGGATTTCAGTAGCAGATTCTGCCATGCTGGATGAGGCCTCGGTAGGAGGCAAGCTTTCGGCCGAAGGAAGGACCGTGGACTCGGTTTCAGCCGAAACAGAGACACTCGCGGTTGACTTAACCGTGGTTTCGGCCAAAACCGCGGACCGCGAGTGTCGGTCCTTTTCCTTGCGCTTTTTAGTAAATTGCGAAGTCAGAGTCTCCGACGGCATGATATAAGCAAAAGCGGAGCCGAAAAACTCCTCAGCAAATTCCGACCGACGTCTAAGTGTCCGTCGGTTGAAAGAAGCACAAGCTAGACAAGCTGCTACGTCGTGGTCTGGGCCTAAACAAGGTAGGCAGTAAGAGTGGAAATCTTTATGAGGTATTTGTTTCCCACAAGTTAAACAGTTACTCACTTTTTCTGACATCGGCTGAGGCAAGAAAGAGTCCCCAACGGGGTACTTAGCTTTTTAGAAGTCTTCGGTTGTAGTAATCTCTGGTTCTGACCGACCGGCACTTGCGAACAGCTTCTGCTTCGGGCGCCACGCGGCAAGAAAGACTGAGGAAAATGGCGTCGGCTGATGCCTTTATACCCGAAGAACTGCAGCTATGACGTCGGGTGAAGTGCGACATCAGCCGAGGCCAGACCCAGACTTTGGAATCCGGCCGACCGAAGGCCTGCCTGAGGACAGGACAACCCATTTGTTAGGACTGCAGATGCATCCATGAAAGACATCTTCGGATCTGAAAATTCAATTTCGAAAATCTCAGGAGTCAGCTGACCGGCACTTGCGAACTGCTTTTAGTTCGGGCACCGCTCGGCAAGAAAAAGTGAAGAAAATGGCATCGGCTGCATCTTTTATACCCCTGGCGCACTGACATCATGGAAGAGGAAAGTACAGTTTTGTACCTACCATAAATGGAGATGTCCGATAGATATGCAACTGCAGTCATAACATATGGGTTGTCCTGCCTCAGGCAGCCCTCGGTCGGCCGGATTCCAAAGTCTGGGTCCGACGACGGCTGATGTCGCATTTCTCTCCGACGTCAGTGCGGCTGGAGTATATAAGCATCAGCCGACGCCATTTTCTTCAGTGTTTCTTGCCCCAGATGCCAGGTGCCCTCCAAGGAAGGCTGTAATCAAATTGGAAGACAAAAACAGGATTCCAGACAAATAAGTAAGCAATAAACAGATACACCATAACAGATATCCCCAGCTAAGAAAAACAGGGATAGGAGTGGACCCAAGGCATAGAGGGTATGGAGGGAGGAAAATCCGACTGCAGTTGCATATCTATCGGACATCTACATTTATGGTAGGTACAAAACTGTACTATGTCCTTCAAGAATGCAACTGCAGTCATAACATATGGGTTGAATACCATAGCTTAGCTGGGGGAGGAGGTATGCTCTAGGAAAGAGATGGTGTGGCAATCAAACCCTGCAGGACTGCCGAAGCAAAGCCTGCTCTGGATCTGGAGTATAAAAGGGAGATTGTAGTGTTTGGAGAATGTATGCACGGGGCTCCATGTAGCAGCTTCTAGAATGTCTTTGTAGGCACCCCTCTTAAGAATGCTGTAGAGGTGGCTGTAGCTCTGGTGGAGTGTGGTCTGACATTGGCTGGAACATTCTTCCCATGGAAGGAATAACAAAATCTGATGCAATGTCCAATCCATTCTGAAATAGTCTGTTTGGAAATTGCTTTTCCTTGTACTCCAGGGGCGTAAGCTACAAAAAGCTGATCAGACTTCCTACTGGTCTTGGTTCTGTCCAGGTAGTAGCGAAGTTGTCTGTGAATGTCCAAGGTATGCAACAGTCTTTCCCCTTTGCTCTCAGGATTGGGGAAGAAAGTAGGCAGGTGAAGAGCTTGATTTAAAGAAACCCTGGATACCACCTTTGGCATAAAAGTAGGGTTGGTTCTTAAGGAGACCCTGTCTCTGTGAAAGATTATGAACGGTGGTATTGCCATTAGGGCCTGTAGTTCCGAAACCTTTCTTGCTGAGGTGATTGCCAACAGGAAAGCTGTCTTCCATGAGAGAAATTGTAAGTCCACTGAAGCTGCTGGCTCAAAGGGAGGTAGAGTCAGTTTTTCTAGGACAAAGTTGAGGTCCCAAGCTGGCACTGGAGCCTTTCTTGGTGGCTTAATGTTCTTGATTCCCCTGAGGAATTGCCTTAACAAAGGATGTGAAAACACAGGTGGATCAGTGTTATATCTGGCTGAAATAGCTGAAGCATGTATCTTTATGGAAGAATAGGAGAGTCCATTCTGTAGCATATCTGCCAAATATTCCAGGATGAGTGGGATGTTCAATAATGATGCATCATATCCCTTGCTGGTATTCCAAATGCTGAATCTCTTCCATTTTGCTAAGTAAACCTTTCTGGTGGATGGTCTTCGAGCTTCTGTTAATATCCGCTGAACTTCCTTGGAGAGAGATAGATTGAGGTTATTCATGGAATCTCCCAGGCTGTTAGCTGCAGCGTCTGAAGGTTTGGATGCACTGTTTTGAAGTTGTGTTGAGTCAAAAGTAGGGACCATTGGGGAAGGGCCCACTTTTTGTTGTGACATATGCTCCGTAGTAGTGGATACCAGTGTTGTCTTGGCCAGTCTGGAGCTATTAGGATCCCCTTGGGCCTCTCTGCTTTGATCTTTAGTAATACTGTGGTCATCAGTGGCAGGGGTGGAAATGCATAGATTTTTAGGGAGTTCCAGTTGAATGAAAGAGCATCTATTTTCCAAGCTTGTGGATGATATGTCCTTGAAGAGAATTTTTGTAGATGATGGTTGAGGTGGGAGGCAAATAGGTCTACTTCTGGCCTGCCCCATGTCGAGGTGAGTTGTGTGAAGATTTTCGGATGTAACCTCCACTCGTGTGGATCTATGAAATTCCTGCTTAGGCTGTCCGCCAGCACATTGTCTAGGCTGTCCACCAGCACATTGTCTTTGCCTGGAACAAACTGGGATTGCAACTGTATGTTTAGGCTCAGTGATTTTTCCCAAAGATTCATTGTCAGTCTGCAAAGGGGGTAAGAATGGGTGCCCCTTGCTTGTTTATGTACCACATCACAGTGGTGTTGTCTGTCCGTATCAGTAGATGGCCTTGCTGAAGTTGTTGTCGAAAGGCCTCGATGGCATGCATTACTGCCAGCATTTCCTTTTGGTTTATATGCAGATGTGTTTCCTTGGGAGACCATTGTCCTTGTATACATCTGCCCTCCATGTGCGCCCCCCATCCAAGGTCTGAGGCGTCTGTGGTCATGGTCTGTGTTATCTGAGGTTTTTTGAATGACATACCTGTGTTTGCCTGGCTTACCGAGGCCCACCATAGGAATTCCTTTTGTAGGCATGGAATGAGCGGTATGGTTGTCTCTAGGTTGTTGCTGTGCTGAGACCAAATGCTTTTTAGGTACCATTGAAGCTTTCTCATGTGTAGTCTTGCTAATGGAACCAGGAGAATGCAGGATGCCATGTAACCCAGGGCCTGTAGGAATTTCCTTGCAGTCATCTGGGTGAGTTTTGCCAAACCTTTGAAATAATGAGTTAACTTCTCTTGCTCGTCTTCTGTCAGGTAAGCCATTTGAGAGGCTGTGTCTAGATTGGCTCCTATGAGGTATTTGCTTCCCACAAGAAATAATTGTTAACTTTTTCTGACATTGGTCTGGAGCAAGAAAAAAGTTTCCCCAACGGGGTACTTAGCTTTACAGAAGACTTCGGTCCTGAAATTCAATTTTGAAAATCTCAGCAGTCGGCCAACCGGCACTTGCGAACTGCTTTTGCTTCGGGCACCGCATGGTAAGAAAGACTGAAGAAAATGGCATCGGCTGCATCGTTTATACCCCTGGCACTCTGACGTCAGGGAAGAGGCAACAGCAAACGACGCCGGACCAAGACTTTGGAATTCAGGCCGACTGTGGGTAGCCTGCCAGCAGGATAATAAAGTGTAATGACTGCAACAGTGAAACACGATCACGGGCAGCAGAAGGAAGACGTAGACCGATAGGTTTTTCCAGCTGAAGAACAGAGCATCCACTTTCCAAACTTGCTTTTGGGGAATCTTTGTGCAAAACTTGTCCAACTGGTAGTTCTGGGTGGAGGAAAATAGGTCTATGTCTGGGCTCCCCCATTTGCTTGTCAGCATGTTGAAAATCCTTGGTTCCAGTTTCCACTCGTGTGGGTCCATGAGGTTTCTTGTAGGTGCAACATGATTGGGATGCCCACGAATGGATGCTGCATCCAGACATCTTCAAATCCATTGCAAGGAAATGGGGACTACCAGAAATAGACTTATTCGCATCCCCACACAACCACCAATTGAAAAAATTCTGCACAAGGGCATACCACCCACTTGCTTGGAAGGTGGACTCCCTCTCTTTCAGTTGGAAAAACCTGACAGCATATGCATTCCCACCTCTTCCTTTGATGCACAAGGTGCTACTGAAGATCAAAGAAGACCGGCCAAGGATCATCCTGATAGCTCCAGACTGGTCGAGGCAGCATTGGCACCCATTACTGAGGAGTATGTCTCGGGAACAAATATGGCCTCTACCCCTAGTTCCCTTACTGCTAACACAGAACAACTTCAAAACCCTGCATCCAAACCTAAAAACGCTGCAGCTAGCTGCCTGGAACATTGCATAAGACCCAATAACCCAGATTTATCTCAAAGGGTTAAGGACATTATCTTGGAGTGCACCTACAAGCTCAATTCCTGCCCGGAAAATAAAATACACTGGCAGACGGACTAAGCAGAAACCTCATGTTTCTTGTAGGTGCACTTGGTAGCTCAAGACAGTCTTCCACAATGCCATGGCTAGTCTGCAGAGGGGGTAGGAAAGTGTACCCCCCCTGCTTGTTTATGTACCACATAACTGTGGTGTTGTCCGTCTTTACCACTAGTTGTCCTTGAAGAATGTCAGCATTCTGTACAGCTAACATTTCTTTTTGATTGATATGCAGCTGCATTTGACTTGGGTTCCATTTGTCCTGAATGCACTTCCCTGCCAGGTGAGCCCCCCATGCATAGTCGGACGCATCTGTTAAGGTTTGGAAGCAGGAGGTAGTGTGAATGGTAGTCACTTGTTTTGGTGGCAGGCCTCCGCCCACCAGAGGAACTCTACGCGTAGGCAAGGTATGATAGGAATCATTGTTTCTAGGCTATGAGAATGTTGACTCCATAGGCTTTTTAGATACCACTGGAGTTTCCTCATATGCAGTCTTGTATATGGAATTAGAAGAATGCAGGAGGCCATGAACCCCAAAGCTTGCAGTATTTGCCTTGCAGATAGCACGTTTTTTTGTGGCCACATGTTTGAAGAAGGTTATCAAATTAATTTGCTATTCTGGCGTGAGGTAAGCCATCTGGGAAGTTGTATTCAAGCCTGCTCCCACGAATGTAATTTGTTGACAGGTACCAGGTGCGATTTCTTTTCATTTATGGTGTACCTCGAACAAGTTAGAACCCTTTTTACAAATGCCAGATGATTCAAAAGTATGCCCTGGCTTTCTGCCTGAATTAGACAATCGTCCATGTATGGGTATATTTGAATACTTCTTTGCCTGCAAAATGTAATAACTGGAGCCAGGCACTTTGGCTTGTCTACTGCACACAAGGTATTCACAAAGGGCAGTGCAGGGAACTGATGATGTGTGTAGCCCGCTTTGAAGTGTAAGTACCTTCTGCAAGATTCCCTGATTGGGATGTGCAGGTATGCTTCTTTTAAATCTAGTGTTGCCAACCAGGCCTCTTTGACTAGCATAGGAAGTAACTGGTGAAGAGTCAGCATCTTAAATTTTGGAATCTCCAGAATTA